>NW_015373937.1:1821236-1845536 GCF_001272555.1 Dufourea novaeangliae
GGGGGTTGGATGATCGTCTAAGCGTACACCTCCGTACTCGCGTAATACCCGGATTGCGGATACACGGACCATAAAACGTTCCGTGGCGAGCCGGAGTGGGACCCGTGCAAACAAACGTTCAGCGAAACATAAAATCCGACGTATAAAAATTCGCGCCGCGGACTAGCGCGCGAGCGCGCACGCTTCGACCGTCGCTTACACGCTTCCCTGGCCAGGTTTTCCTCTTTCTCCGTGTCCGTGTGTGTTATTTAACACTGGTCGCATGTGCGTTTCGCTTGCTTTTAACTACGTGTATTAGCCCCCCCCCTGGACTCGCGTCTAATGCGATTGTCAGCGTTTCTTTCGGTGAATACGCCTCGTTGCTGCTGAAACGCGACGGTCATATATCCGGGGATAATAAATTTAATAATTCCCCCCCCCCTGCTTTTGTGCTACCGGGAGAAGAATGGTTTGCTCGTGAAAGACGTTTTTTTTTCTGGTCGAGTAATTTATCGATTGTAATTGTAAGGTGTACAACGTGGGAAATGAAAGTGTAATTTTTTAACGAATGAAACATTTGTAACGGATGGCCGGTTGTAAATCAGATTCTTGTATCGAGTTAATCAATTTTGTGGATGCTTAGTGGAAGTTGTATTTTCAAAGTAGATCTCGATTATTTCGTTGGAGGATGGAAAATGTCTCTTAGAGTTTTTAATTGGAAAGAATAATCCTTTTAAATTCTGACATATTTTCGTGGGTTTAAAAGTCTTACTTGATAAGGTGGGTTCGAATCCGACCTGAGCTCTTTTTTCTTATTTTTATATTGTATAATTATTAGAGATTTTACTAACTCATCGCCAGTGAGTTGGAATTGACATTGTCCCATTTTAAATATTTTCAAAGCTATAAAAGAGACAGGTATAGATACATTCAGCGTATCGCCTCGCCGTATTTTTACCTTCAACGACAGTAAATCTATGTCGGCTGTTGATACACGTGTAACCTCCAATCCGGTAGCGCGTTTGTGTATCTGTCTATAGACCAGGGGGGGTGTAACCAATGCCTAACCTAATGCTACCTAAGACTTAACCAGAATCCAGCCAATACCTAACCAAAGCCCAACGAAGATCTAACCAAAACCGAAGCAAGCCTAAACAATGATTTAATCCCTCATGGGAAACTGGGTCTACACTCGACCTCCTATATTCCCAGATCAGTTTCTATTTCTAAAACGGGAACATCGAGTGACCTTTCATTGAAGTATATAGTATGTCTCATTCACGTCAACAAAATCTCGTCAATCTAGTGATAAAAGTATCGTATCATCTCAAAGATATTATGAAAAATAAAAATATTTCTACATTATATCCGTGGCTGAAATATCAGCAGGTACATACTTCATCAATTCCTTCGAAAAGTCCAGGACTAGGACCAGGCATTCCACAGTCTCTTCGAAGGAGTGTCCATGAAACTCGAGGGGATCTGAAATGAGAAATTTTTGCAGATTTATATCTCATAGTGGGTATGCTAGCTTAAAAAAATGTCAGCAAGAATCGGTCAAGCGTACAATGATGGTGACAATATAGCGAGGTAGGAAACGCCATGAGGATAAGTTTCAATTCACCGGTCAATAAAGGGTATCCTGATTATGGGAAACTAACACTTTCCTCGGTGCTATGTAAAAAATTCCCTTTTAGATACAGTGGGTGTAAAAAGTATTCGTACACCCTTTAAAACGGAACAACACTTTTAAAATTGGTCCAAATGACTTGAGTTTTTTTGTGAAGTTAGAGACATTAATTTAGTAAATGATGTGAAAAAAAAAATTAGAAAAAGTTGCAATTGGTTCGAATCGCGAAGAAAATATTAAAGGTCGTGTTTTACAACTTTTTAATCCGAGGCTATGATGAAAATTTAATAAATACGTATCGAAGGTTTATGTTAGTTATGTACATACTGAAACTTTCATTGAAATCGGTTAATACAGAGACGAGCGACAAACATCAAAAGATGTGAGAATTGTTAGATTTACTAGTTGTAGATCGAAAGTCGGAAACATTTTTAATCGTTTGTATCTCGTAGCAACGTTATCCGATTTTGACGAAATTTTCAACATGTATATAACAAACATAAATCTTCGATACGTATTCATTAAATTTTCATTATAGCCTCGGATTAAAAAGTTGTAAAACCTTTAATATTTTCTTCGCGATTCGGACCAATTGCAACTTTATCAAATTTTTTTTTCACATTATTTAGTAAATTAACATCTCTAACTTCACAAAAAAAAAAACTCAAGTCATTTGGACCAATTTTAAACGAGTTCTTCCATTTTAAAGGGTGTACGAATACTTTTTACGCCCACTGTAACCGTTCACAATTTTCGAAATCCTTAAGACAGATTTGATCCCAAACACGCTAAATCAGTTCCTCGAAAGATTTTCTTCCTAACTTTGGATACGTTTAGGGTCAGAGGTTCAGGTTTGCTGCCATGATAAATCGTCACCCCCAAAGTATACGTCATACTTTCTTCCACCCCCGGATCGGATATATGACGTCGTTGTCTTTACGCAGACAGTAAGTTATCGCGGCAGCTTATGCCGGCGGTGTATCGGTCGCGGTGGAACGGTCTCGAGAAAAATTCGAGTTGTTACGCGTCGCGGCACCTCGAGGTGCTGGAACGACGCGGCAGCCTGATGGATATCTCGACTGGCATTAAAGTATCCCAGGATGAAATACGAACGGCGTGTCTCCCTCCACCTTCCTTTTGTCCCATTGCAAATGACGCGGGGGCTCGATATAACAACCCCCTGGATAAATTGCTGGGACGTAATCGAAGTATCTTCCGATATTAATAGGAAAAAGACTCGAGAGTCGAGCCCAGCGATATATTACGACAGGCTGAATGTGTCCGGTTGTAGGGAATACCAGCGACGTGGGGCTCTAATGGTTTTATAAATTCGTTCAATTATTAACCCGTGCAGTAATTTACGATCGATAGGGAACAGATATAGCAGTTACGTCTGTCTCCAACAGGAGGGAGATTGAAATCGTATCCATACCATTACCGGGGATAGGTTATTCCGAGGGATATCAAAATCGCTCGGTATGTACATTGATTAAACTCTTGACCGGAAAAGCTTAACGTTATCGGAGGCTTCACTGTTAAAGGATGCACGAACTACACGCGTGTTCGTGGTTGTTGTTAAAACGTGGTCGAAAATTTCACATCGGGCGTCATCGAACCGTCGAGTTATCGTCAAAAATGAAACACACACATCCTGTTTCGGAGATAGAACAGAGGAATATAAGATATGTATAGGTGGAAACGAAACGAAGATTTACAACGATGCAGAAAGCGGACAGGTTGCAATTACTGGCTACAAAAAAAAAAAAAGAAGGCCGACAAGGGGATAAATATACAGACGGTGGAAAGTGAGCAATTGTAACGACTCGTAGGAGGGGAAAAACGGAGGAGGAGCTTAATTGAATCTACCACGTCCCTTCGATTGATTAATTCAGTTCGATCACCGCAACAGGGTAGAATGATTTCATGCTACACTCTTGTAATAATCATATCCACGATTGACCCTGGAATTTGGTATGCAGAACAATCGGGTTTGGATATCAACGAATGCACGAAGGATTCAGTCTTGCTCGTGAAGTTGTATGGACATCGATCGCGATTGTTCAAAACGGAATATCATTGTTTACACTCGTAAAGCTAGAGGAAGACTCTAAATTAAAATCGTAGCTTTGAATATTTATTAGTTTCGAAGATATTACTTAAAAAATAGTTTACCTGCATCTCTCTCATCTCCTCAAACATTCGTCATCGGGTAACGAGACCGCTTCGCGGTGATTCGAACTTTAAATCATTCCGTTCGTGAATAGAACATCTAAAATCCTCGTATTTGTACACCATTGACAAACTCATCCCCCGGAATATCGACCAGTAACCGAGACTTACCCTCGTCTCACTGGTTGGATCCTTGCATAATCTGATTCCAGAAGCGTTCCCCATTTGTTTATTCCCTACCGATCGAACGAGATGGATGGGCTTACACGAGGGTGTTTGGCTTCGAGATTGACGTCGACGTAGAAAGCCGGTGAAAAAAGCCCGCGAATAAAATACACAAATAGAGAAAGCGAAAGGATGAGGTGGGGAAGGGGAGGGGGGATAGGGGGTTGGAACGCGTCTTTTTGTCCACCTACAACGAAGTGCGCCAGACATCCCGGCCACCTTCCAATAATGCAATCGGTGAGGATCGATTTTCAATCCAATCATCAGAGAATGCAACGTGTAAACCGCGGTGGAAAGTGCAATATACTTTCATGAGTACCCACCTATGATCAGTCGGGACGATGGGAAGAGGGGGTTGCAATGCGGATAGTACGTTGGTTATGCCGGAGAGGGTGGAGGCGCTTGAAAATCGAATACTCGAACAAACTCTTGTACCGGGCCGCTGGAACCCGGTATAAACTCATAATCCCACATTTTTCCCTCCCCTCGACCCCTTTGTTGTCCACCCTTTCTATCCCCCCTCCCCCCGTCCCGGTTGCGTCCTCTCTTCCGACTTTCTTTATTTCCACCGGTTTCATAAGCTCGATCCAAATATCCGACTGTTCCATACGTTACTTCCTTCCTTATTTAGCCTACCATGTAGATACACACATATGTGCGTTATATTTAGACTCTGCGGAAGATTTTCCGACGAAACGTTTGGGATCGTTTATCAATTCCGAGGAGAATCACCACCATGTGAAAAACAAATTTTTATCTTTAACTTTTGTAAATTAATGTAATCGTTCCTCTATGGATTTAAAGTGACGTGAAAAATCGTTAATACACAACAATTTTCTTGAATATAGATTAATGAATACACCTGTCGTTACCCTATCGTTAGAAACTTATTATTAGATTGCGGATATTAATGAAAAATTTACAATTTCCGATATTATTTTATAAACGTGATAATTAAGTAGAAATTTAATTCCTGTACTGAATGTCTTAATATGTTTTTGGCGGTAACTGTTGGCTGAAGAATGTGAAAAGGAAAGGAGAGGGGAGAGGGAGCGTTTCGTCCTGGGCCTGCTAGTGGACTCGTCAGTAAGGCTACCTAGCAGACCCTGCCTTAGACGCGGGGATATACGATGGTCGGTTAAGGACGTATATATACGAACGAGGAAGGCTTCAGGTAGTTGCGGGAAAGGTGTCAACTCGGTAGACCTCTGATGGCGAATGTAGGAGGTAGTGCCGCCACATGTTCACATTTTACAATTCACTGTAAATGCATAAACGTCCGCAGTCTGGTTGTTATTTTCATATAAACATTTGTTGTGTAATAAGTTGAGGTGGTGACGCGGAGAATTGAATTAATACACTACTATAACTATGCTAAAGTTTATTTACACTTACTAATATATACACATAAATTCCGAAAGGAATTAATAATGTTAGTTTCCCAACACACAATGAAAACGTGCCCTATCGTTAAGGGTAGCGAAATAGTAAGTAACTTTACTCGGCGAGTGCTCGTGACTAAATGCCCTCAGCCTACAGTCTTTTCGGGGGAGGAAAAAAAACCCTTAAAAGAGAAACTTCCCCCGACCACCTAAACGGAAATTTTTCTGTCGCATCGAAAATCCTTGCGCACAGCTGCAAAACCATTTTATTACCCTCGAAACCTTTGAGGGCTAAAATGACTCCACAGCCAACTACCTGGCTGTGTACGCTACAAAGTTAATTTCTTTTTTCTTCGATTCATAGGACAATTTCAATCTTTCGATTATTATCAATTAAATAGTGCATAAATATTTCATAACTAATAAATAACACCTAAATATCAGTCGTTTTACCCAATCGTTCCATCGTCCCATCGTTTCCATTCCTAAAACTGACGCTCGAATTCCAACGGATCCATCGCGCGTTTCTCTTCCGAGATCCAGAGATCGATACGATTCGACGAGTTCCGGCGATAGAACGACGCACTATACACAGTTCGTGTTCTTATTTTCTAGAAACGCGTACCTGGAAGTGGAAATTGCGAAAGTTGGGTGCGTGCACAACTTTAGAGATCTCGGTTACGCGTTCTCTACGCGAGGATCGAGAGAAAGTTGGGGGGTAACGCGATATCGAAACGATCCACCCGGCCTCGGAGTGGAGATTTCGTTCTTTCCAGGATCGAGAATCATTTCGACGAAATCGTGGGGGAAATCTACGAGACCCACCGCCTGGGGCTGAACGTTCGAGGCAGATTTATTTCATGGAATCTCGTTCGACGTCGAAGAGCACAGGTTCAAAAGGATCCACAGCTCCGGGCTGAAAAGGTGGGAATCGTTCTCACACGAGTCATTCCAGTTTTCGCCACAGATTCGTTCTTAAAAGTCAATCAATAAAAATAACTTTCCATTAGTTCACTTGTAACTTTAATAAATCCTTTAAGAGGATTTATCCTCTGATTTCTATTAAATACCATAAGCACCTTATCAACACTTCAACAGAGAGCTGAAGTCCACAGAACTTCTATAGGGGAACAACGATCACAGTTTTATTGAGTTTTAGTCGATTGCTATTTCTACCCGTTGACTCGAGACTTCCCTCAAGAACTCTATATTTCAATCTATCCACAAGATTACGAACGGGATTCCCTATATAAACTTTCAAAGATTCACCTGTGTCCAAATCATCTTACTAAAGTAGAAACCCAAAATTCTCAGGACTCTGTCGATGGAAATCCTCCAAATTCCATCGTACAAACGGAGATCCATCCCTAGGATTATGAACAAGGTTCCCAAGCATACATAAATTTCCCGATCCCCAGCAGAAATCAACAATGCTCTCTCTCCTCCAGCGCGTTCCCCTTTCAATCTTGAACCGTATCGAGAAATCTCGATAATGGTACCCGAATGGAAAGGAAATATTTCGTTCGGCTGATGCGGCTTACAGTCGCGGCTGCACACAAGCCTGGCAGGAGCCTCTCAATGTTTCTTCGTTCCTTGTATACATAAAGACGGTCCCCTCTCCTCCCACCCTTCGTATTCACGATAGGCAGATGCCTTAGGAGATCACGTTGCATGATTCGTCCAGGAAGAACGACGCCGTAAAAAGTACATAAAACGTCGCGGCGAAGAATACGTACGGGTCTGACGGGGTCAGGACCTTAACGCCGCGTATCCAGGGACCTCGAGGTCGCGTATTGCCCCCCCTCATCGTCCTACTTCTCCTCCAGGCATCAGGAGCAAACATAATAGAGCCCTGGCACATACTGGAATTTTCATTTTTCCGGTCGACCTCGCGGAAGATCATAACCCGGCCTCGCAACTGATGCGCCCCCGGGTACAGTCGCGTCTAACGGCGTCGCGATGAGAAAAATGTACGGCTGACCGACGTCGTTCATCCTCGTATACGTTACCGGCTCTATGATGCTCGTGTTGAACGTCTGCGCTGTGGTCATCTCTATGGGCGTCGTGAAAAAGACTGGTGTACAGTGTAATATTCTGTGAATCACGGAAACCTGGGTTCGAATAGAATCTTTTGGATTTGAATGTTGAAGTTATTTAATTATGGAAACGAATTATGAGCGGTTTGATATTTAATCGAATGATAAATTAATCCTGAAATGGTATGGTGGGTGGATTTTAAGGCCGTATTTGGTACTGTGTAATCGATCAGTACATATCAGAATCAACGAGCAGGTAAATCAGACATATCAATTGAGGAAGAGTGTGTAAATAGCTAAACGCGTATAAACAATTCATGGCAATTCTGCGAATTCTTCCAACGAACAGTCGCTAATAAAACCGGGTCTATTCGAACTATTTGGTAATTTGTAACGGATCGAAAGAGAGAGAAAGAGGGGGGGGGGCAAGCAGACAACTTTTTACCACCCTTTCGACCGCGCACACCTTTGATTAATAACCCTGGGAATTTGACGTGTCGACGGTAGCCGCGACCTCCATTCACTCGATGCCCCCGATGTCTTAAGTGTAATCAATTTCCCGTCAGTGGCCTGCGGCAGACGGCGTGTAATTTTTTTACCAAACCGATGATCCACCCTCGAGGATCACCTTTCCTTCCGTGACACCTGTGTCCGTCTCCCGATTACATTATGAACCCGCTCGTAAAAACGCATTAATCTCCGATCGAGGCATCCCCTGTTTGCCTGAAGAACGATCGTGGCTTTATGTCACACGTTTTCATCGTTTTACTACGAGGGACACTGACATTTTGTGAAACATTGAATTATACCGGCTGTTTTCGACGAACCTTCTAAAAAGCGTTCACTACAGAGAGGTAGGAAAAAACGTGTTCGCCTCGTTAGAACGCCCAGGAAAATAATGCTTTACCATCCGGCGCGTAGAGCGTATGGTTGGTGTTGTCGATCGTTTGTTCGCTCGTGCGTGTGAACCGGCCATGGAAAAAGCTCGGAAATGGAATTAAAGGCGAGGAGGCTCCGAATTGGAGCTTACATTGTCGACGAAAACTCTGAAACTTGGTGTCCCCCACCCCGACGCTTGAACGAAAGGACCGTAAATCCGGTCGAATATCAGTTTTTCCTTCGTTTGCAGGCGAGAATTGCAAGTCGGTATTGCAGGCGGATTTTTCTACTTCACTTGAATATCCTTTATTAAAAACGAAGAAATGCTACTCGAAGAATGTATATATTCTTTGAAATTGTTAGCAATTGGTGCCGAAAAATATATTAGAATATACAATTTTAGTACCTACGTAGCAGGTGTATGTTATTCAGTGATACAGAGATGCTCGTTAGGTAACGTCTGAGGTGATGAGATATTATTAATAAATAAAAATATTAATTGAAAAGAAGGTTCTTAAAATTCCTACGTAATAATTAAATTTAAGTATAACTTCATGAAATTCCCACAAAAGTGAATGAAATCTTCTACAGAGTCTAAACTTGGTCTTTCTATCGTATATTAACAATTTAACAGGAATCAGCAGATTGAAATTCAGCTTCTCGATGAATTTTCAATTAAAGTGAGAAATATATACGACTTGGTGTAAATATTACTCGCTACGGATGGAAGATATTTATCTCGAATCGCAAATTACACAGCGGGATATTGCGGGATTTAGGTTCGGTGCGGGATTTAAGTAGAAGAAGTCAGTGCATGGTCAGGCACGCAGTTTACCACACTCGAGGTCCGAACCGCTCGATTTCTGGCGCGGGTTAAAACGTTATTAATGTCGTGTCTGAGGACGGGAATTTATCTTTATAACTGTCCACCAGGGCTGTGAGATTAGTAACCTTCACTTTTTCTTGGTTATTCTAGCTTTAAGTGGACCCTTCGGAAATACGTATTAATGGGAAAATTATACGGGAATTATCTCGCGCACTGACACGACCTCAACCGGATTCTGATTCTTTTCTACGTTGAAACGAAGGATCCTCGTATATGATTATCGTTTACGCGACGAAAGAACAGATTTATACCGGATGGAACAAGTGTAGAGTATATATTTCAACTATGGGATCAAATTTAATGAGATAGCAAATAAAACATCTTGAAAGAAATTGAAATGTCTCACTAAATGTGATATGTAATGAAGACGATAGTTTTTCGGACAGTCAATCTTTCAATTAATACTGTTCAATTTTAGAGTGAAATTTCGAGACGTTAGAATATCACTGATTCGGAATATTGAGCTATGCTTGTCTGTAATTCTATCCAAATACAATTTTTGGGACACCCTGTATATTACAGTTCGAATAGCTTTGAAACAACAATTTTCTTGAATATAGATTAATGAATACACCTGTCATTACCCTATCGTTAGAAACTTATTATTAGATTGCGGATATTAATGCAAATTTGCAATTTCCGATATTATTTCATAAACGTGAAAATTAAGTAGTCTTAATATGTTCACAATAGCACATGAATATGATTAAATTTGATTAATATTCTTATTTTACGGCTTTTTGCATATTACAATTTACTATAAATGCATAAATGTCCGCAGTCTGGTTGTTATTTTCAGAAACTGATATGTAAGAATTAAACATCATTAATCTGTCAAAAAGTTTCTTACAAAACTATATGTTTAACAATTCTTGCATGAAAGTGTCGTAGATCGATACTTTTGCTTTCGAAATTTTTCTTTTAGACAGATTGTTAGTAGTTACTGACTACAAATTATACATACTCCAATCGAATATAAACCTTAGGATTTCAGCGTCGCCGTGAAAGGTATTAGGCCTTGCCACGTAGCAGCTCGCGAGTCAGGTTTTTATCAGAGCAATTTCTACATCCACGCGCGACGAAAGTCGGTCGGGCAGTAAATCACAAAGATATGATATTTTTTTTCCTAACGCCGGCGGAGGACGAGTATCCGACCGGAAGAGGGGAGAAAGTCCCTGCTTAGTCAGCGACGTTAGCCGCGACGCTAGGTGAGCCGGTTTTCTCTAAAAACGGAACACCGTTACCACCGTGAAAATCGAGACAAAAGGTTTGTTTAATGGCTGGAAAAGGAAGTCACGTTTTTCCGAGGTTGAACAAAAAAAAAAAGTTTGGGGTTACTTGGTAAATTCGATCGAAATATTCGGTACTTTTCCCAGTTCATGGAATTTTTCTCGTACTTAAACATTCGTCATGAACAGACAATCAATGTTTCGGCGAATTCACAATTTCATGTATTAATTGACACTAAACGAAATTGAAGAATAATTTGCCCATGCTTTGAAACTTGATGAAACAATTTTGAAATTGATATTCTATCTAGGTTTTCACATCCACACATTTCCTATGTTGTACGTGTAGAGTTGCAGCGTAATTAACGTTCGTTATTATGTATTTGTTATTATTAATATAATACGCGTTTACCATATACGAACGCGGACTCTAGAATATTCACTCATTTATTGCATATACACTCACGGTTGATAACAATAATATCACTGCATAAATAATAGTCTCAAATCAGTATTAATAACAAATTTACTCACAAGATGTTCATTCGGACCAGCGGCAAGTATCTGTACTTCCTCTTCACAATTTTCCCGAACTCTATTTCTAATTCCTTTATGAACAAAATCTACACTTTTCCAATCCATGAATTATTGTAAGTACAACACTTTCAAAACACTTTCATGTACACTTGTTATTATCTAGAAAATGCTGAAGTGACCGAAAAAGACGATAGTACGATGTTGCTATGCCTGGTAATATTTCCCATTTTAATGCAACTAATTGTTCTCGCGTGACCTTTGCAATCTATGACCGTGCGTTGTCGCGCCGTAGAATCGCTTCTTTTCGATGGAAATAATAAATGTCTACTTTTCCTCAAATCTCTGCAGAAACTGCATACTTTCATACTATACACAACCACAGACTAAAAGCAAATGATAACGCACACGAAAACGCTCACCGAACAAAATCCTAGGCGTGTTTTTCTTAAAGTCATACACACAGCGACTTATTGCACAACCGAATATTTCAACTATGTTCCACTACGATTACCACGATACTCTTGCTCGAACCTACTACTCTAACGTCCCCGAAACAACTGACCCTTTCCATCAAAGAGTCCCAAACCCATAAATTAATACTACGAAGCTATAACCTCTCTCCCCCCCCCCCAACCAACCCCGAACACCGCAATCGCTGATGGGTCATTTCGACGCTTTGGATTACCTAGTACAAGAATGACCAAACCCTCCCTTTACAAAACATTCCGTAAGGTTGTACTGACCCTGGAGGGGGTGGAGGATTCCCGTTCGGAATGAATAACATTAAATTTAACGCCATCAATTTGTCGTTGGTGCACGCACCGTTTGGCGGCGCGGTTCGTGTGGCGCGCACGTGGCGCGTTTCCGCATGCACTGCACTGCACTGGTCGTCGTCGAGGCCCCAGAGGAGGGGGTACACACGGAAACATCAGAGACGTGCACGAACGACGCGTAAAGCACGGTAGGGATGAGGGTGGTCCGGGTGCAAACACGTAGGTATCATTCGAGGGGACACATTCGATGTGCTGCATAATACTCGTATGTACATATATGGACTGCGGCATGACGCCATCGTAATTGATTGTAGCGCGGCTGCGGTTTGGCACCCGCTGCCAGGAAGTGTTCGCAATTACTACAATGGAATCGGCGAGCAAAGTTAATGGTAAAATATTCATTTCCGGGAGGCATGGTAATTCGCCTAGCAACCCACCACGAGATGGAATCCATTTTCACCGGGAGGGTAGGGGGTGGCGTATACTCTCGTGACCGGGGTAGCTTCCTCCTCCGCGAAAATCCCGACCGGAAGCGGCCTACGGTGGGCGCGTGCTTCCTTGAATTTTGATGGGTCGATTACCTGGTACCGTACGATTATGATTATAACGTGACGTCGAGCCTGTAATTCCAGTCGTTCTTGTTGAAACTACCCCCGCCAAGAGAATGGAATCGACGAGCGAGCCTGTTTATGATTCTTGTGTTTTTAGGAGCGTTGGAAAAATGAGAGGGCCCAAGCGGGATTCGAACTCACGACCCCCGGCGCCGAAAGCAGAGAGTCTACTCACTGCTCCACGGAACCCTCCTATTTTCCAAAGATGTTATTTTGCTACTTTGTTGGGTATGGAGTTCCCGATCCCAGATATTGTACAGTTAACTGTCCCGTATAACACGGTGGTCAAGCGGTTAGGATTCTATGAAAATAATAAATTATATGAAACCATGAACAGTGAAGTATCTTTTCAGGCAATTCTGACCGTTCGCTGTACAAGACAAGACGACACAGTGTGAATTATGGATGTATGAAAATGATTAAAACGGCACAGTATGAAATATGAAGATTTTTCCAAATGCTCTGTGTATTACAATAGCTTAACGCTTAGTTTGCATTTCGGTGCGAGGGGGGGAGGGGTTTGATACGATTTTATGCGAATAACAAACGACGCAAGCGTGGAATAACGGTTATTTGGATACGTGTTTGCTCGCGAAATAATGAAATAACATTTCATTTTATACGAACAAATACTAGATAACAAATGTTTTTTCGTTCGGTATTTGAAACTTTAAACAGTAGGTATATTTTCAGTTCTATTTTCCCGCGAAACAAAGAGTTACTACAATTCGTTGGAAGGATTTGAAATTTCATTTTATCGTTGATATACACGTAATTATTACATCCAACGAAAGTGCATAAACTTCGCGTAATGAACTGCACAATCCATTAAGCAACCTTAACAGTTCTCCTGTTTATTTAGTCTGTTACACATACGTACAGTAAAGGATAAATTATATATACCTACTTCTGTCACGTTGTGGAAATGAATTTCTCGTAAAATGTTCCAAGCATCCCTCGATTTATCAGTAAAACCCAGTTACAAAACAATTCTACATTCTGTTCGATCAAATAAGGTCCGCTAATTTCGAGCCTCGTGATCGAGATTTAATGGCGAAGCGATCGGATCCCACATTGCAACGTCGGGGAACGCTGGGTATTAACGGTGGAAATTAGAACGGGCTGTAAATAACGAAATATCCGACGTGGTGCACGGTAATAAATAAAAGAATATTCCCGCGACTGTCGGCAAATAAAAAGAAATATTTGATACAATGTCCGAGAGGCCACGCGAGCTGTAATCCGACTCCGAATCGCGTGATACACGGCGACCGGGCGGCATCATCGTAGCGTCGTTTAAAATTTTAAGCCCGCGCTTCTATTCAGTGTCAACCAATTACCAGCGGGCGAATTGACATTAATCCGTAGTTTAATGCGCGGATCAATTTTCCGGGGGGTTGCGCGCCCGTCCAGCTGCGAAGCGCAGATTCTTTGGGGACGCGTGTTTCATTGATGTTTTGCCGCGGCAAATAAATGTCCATCGACGACGCGCGCAAATAGTTCCCCAATTTATGTGAAAACGGTTCTCGCCCGCGCGCGCAAAATCCGCTCGATGGGAATGAATTGGGATTCGATTAGACGCGCGCTGACTGACGCGGAAAATCGAACGAATAAACATATTCGTTTGTTTTAACGTGATAAATTTTCTATTAGTCGAATAGAGAGAAATAAACATTTATCATTTCCAAAGCTGGTGTCGTTATTTGGAAAAACTATTATTATTAAGAATTTATTGTAATTATTCGCGATAATTCCTCAAATCATCTATACGTGTTTTGTAATAAGTGGAAATTTGAGTTATACTTATCAAATCATCCCACAAGTAACGTGAATTTTCTTTCATATTTGTAGAAGGTGAAGTATAAAACCGTAATTAAAACTATTAATCTTTTATCTGTATATATCCTCCTAACCGTTGGAACTTTTCTAACCCAGAACTGTCTCTGACCTGAACTGAACTTAACGGTGACTGAATTGGCTCTGCTTTAAAATTCTATCTGTCAAGACACTGGTCCATTCTCCTCTCCATTTCATCCTAAGCGTGGGGGAGGATTTTCCCTGTGGAATCAGTCAAGTCAGTTCTTGTAAGTTTGTCAAGGTAGCACTATGTATCAAAAATTGTTTTAAAATATATCACAAGGAAGTTGAGTTTTGAATTATTACATCTATATTTTAATTTTTTAAACTCAATATTTCTATTTCATTTGTGTGCTTTTGTTTATTGTTCTGTAATTGTTAACTCGTTTATAATTGTTTGTATAATTTATAATTTTTTAATTCCATGTTTCCATTTCTTTGTTGGTATTATTTTCTATTTGTTTGTAATTTTGTATTTTCCTTTCTGCTTTATATATAAATAAACGAAAAAATATATATTTCATAGTCTTTTCATTTATTTTAAGCATAAATAAAAAAAAAATAATAATATGAAATAACGTCCTCGGGGCGTGACGTACTGACACGTCCTAGTGAAAGAGTACGCGCCCGTTATATGTTGCGTAATTAAAAAAAGAATTCCCCGGTTAACAGGGAATGACCTTGAACACTCATCGATGATTTATTGTATATACTCGTCCGCAGCAACGAGATGGTTAATCCCAGAATCGAGGTGCTTCCCGATCGATTATTCCTGCGCAGGAATACAACGTAAGCACGGGCCGAGCAGAAAACGCTGGGACGTCTCATGTTGACTTATTAGCGCGGGACTTGAAAATCGCGAAGTTGCTGTAGGCACGTCGTCGGGGTGCAGCTTACACGGGAATGACTTTACGAGACGTCGACGACAGCGTCGTTGAACGTTATGTAAAGTTCGCTGATTTATGCGCGACAGAGTTCGCCCACGAGGCAACACGAAGGATTCCGGACGTAAGTTTAAACGTTTCTGTCGCGGCGGGCTCCTCGTCGAACGAATAGTTCCCCCGTCTGAAGTTTCGGGGGTGTGAGGGGAGGGGGGAGAGGCGTTATGGCCGCGTGCACCTGCAGCCGTACCACGTGAAATGCGGGGATTTCGAATCTTGATTAATGCCTCCCCCGGTCGAGAGTCCCCACCTCTTCGGATCCCATCGGAATAAAAACCGTGCTCCTAACGCGCGAGTTTGAAAATTCTTTGTAAAGAAACGTGATCGATCGGGTACATTCTCTGTTTTTAAATTAACCCTTTAGCTACTAAGTGCCACTATAAATAGCTTCTCTGTAGGTGACGTTTATTTAACGAAGGGCTGCTATAGTGACTCACTTATTTTCTTGCTTCTAAAGCCGTGTATACGTCGAGCAGGTAGGATGTGTACATGTCTACATTTTCTTTCTTGAACTCGCGGCTTCTTCGTTACGGTATATAGTGTAGCTGTACTATTTGCCGTTTATTGTTTAAGTTGCGGATTTTTCCCGTAGATCGTGTACATATATCGATAATTAGCATCATAATAGATGCTGCAAAAAACCTCAACAATGCAAATTCCAACGTCTACAAGTCACTAAATACCTCTCTTTCTTATACACATACAGGGTGTTTCATTTAACTGGAAACGGTGGAATATTATAAAAGTTGTTTGGTACAAAGGGGGACATTACGTGGTATAAATAATTTTCCTGTAAGCGTAGTGGGGGAGACATCAAAGTCAAGTTAATTTTTTTAAATGGAACCCTGTGTTTTTTTATTTATATTATGATAATGTTTGTTGAGACGAATACAATGAACTGCCACATGATATCGTTCCCTGTAGTAGGAAGTGATAAATTAGTATGATTTCAAGATGATTTACGAAACAGGATTATAGTCGCATGCGAAAGAATAACGGACAAGATGTTGAAAAGTGTCGAAAGAGAATTTTTAAACAGAATAGAAACGTGTATTTGTAACGATGGTGGCCATGTCGAAAGATAAATGACGTAAAAAAATTATTAATTAATTCTTGATACTACAAGTTAGATAGTGGTAAGTGAAATTTAAAATCCATTATTTATGCTTAACTCCTCATATTTGCTACAATATTTGGTGTTGTTTCCATACCAGGAATATTTGATTAAAAACGGAACAATCGGTTCCGCTGACAACAGAGTTCAGCTGACCTACGACACACGATCCGTGTTGATCTGACGACTTTGTATTTAATTTATGATATTTTACAACTCGAAATGATATCATGTGCCAGTTCGTTGTATTCGTCTCTACAAACACTATCATAATATAAATAAAAAAATACATGGTTCCATTTAAAAAAATTAACCTGACTTTGTTATCTCCCCTACTACACTTACAGAAAAATTATCCATACCACGTAATGTCCCCCTTTGTACCAAACAACTTTCATAATATTCCACCGTTTCCAGTTAAACGAAACACCCTGTATATATATATACACACATGTATCTAGTACAATTTTACGTGAGAAACGGCCCCCACACCATGAAAACTGGTCACCGTAGCCACATTAAACGCGTGTTTGATTTCGAAATTGCGGCGAAACGAGCAGCCCGTCCCCGTCTCCCTGTGTAACCGGGCCTGGTTAACGATACCTCCCCATGGTGCATTATTTAAGCACCGATAATTCAAACGAAACGACAGCATATTTGCGAACCGTACATACCACCCGTGTCAATCGCCCCGGAAAATTGATATCGTTAACGGGTGTAGAGACGCTCGTAGCTCATGGATGGGAACATGATCGTAGTACCTACCATGCGATCGACTCTTCGCGGTATTGATAGTACACACACGCCACGTGGGTCCAGAGTGCTCGAATCGTACTCGTAATCGTGGGGGGAAAAATGATCCATCCTCGAGAGTTCCCCTTGCCCTGGTTACCGTATCGTTGAATTACCTGGATCACCCGACGTCGTATGCGCTTCCTGTCGCCCAAGCCAATCTCCAACCCGAGTCTCGTCCTGCTTTTTCCCCTCCGTCCACGTTTCTTCTCCATTCGCCCGAGGAACACACACGGATTCCCGCCTCTTTCGTCCTCTCTGCGATCATTCCTTCGGTAGACAGGATGGTCCGCTGCACGTTGGTAATCGGATCTCTCGATGGACCGAACATTTCGGCTAATGAACCGTAATCGCATTTCAATTTGATCAGCCCCCCCGTTGCTCTATGTCTATCTGACCGACGGACACGAGGCGTTTCATCGAGACGTCGAAACATTTCGATTATACGATCGGACGTGAGCGCACGTTTTTTATGGAACTGTCAACGTGTCCCGGTATCGGTGGTTGACTCGATGGTTCTGGGTTATGGACAGGCTAGTCGTGATCAAAAGTTGCTTCGGGAACCGATGATTTCTATCGCGTGATTATTCTAGATTATCTGTTTATGGACGATCTTGAAGAGAAAGAAGAATTAGTTGGCGTTGTACTTTATCGAAGAATTATGCAGGGTTATATCAGTTTTCGGTTGCACAGGGACATAGAGATTGATTCTACGTGAAACAGCAAGTTGAAAATGTACAAGAAACTGTTTACAGAAAGACTGTGGTTATCTAGAAAATCGATGTTAAAAAATTATCCGATACGCTGGAATTCGTTTTGTACGTGAAGTAGAAGTGTCAAGAAATAGTCAGACATGTCAGCCGAGTTCTAATCAATGACCCATGTATCTCCACGAAGTTTCCTACACCATTTTTCTCTCGAAACACAGAACTTAATATTCTAGACATTCGAGTGATTTTTACGAGTGCATATGGCATCTGAATTCGATAACAAAACGATATTCGAGCCATAAATTCCCTGAAAAATCGTTTCGATAGCCCGGTAACCGTTCACAAATCAACAACCACCACGAACCGACAACGAGTTACATGCGTAAACGGCAGTTTAATCTTCCAATTGAACCTCTCACCCCACTCTCTATAAAAATTCAACCCTCTACGTTCCAGGGAACCTGTCTATAACCACCACGGGTGGTCGAGTACAGTATTTCGCCGGTGAGAACGTTTTTCAACGTTGGTGGCGCGAACAAGTGTAAATAAAATATAATGAATATAAACAAAACGAATTACCATGGGAATTGTGTGGCGCGCGAAAACCAGGGGAGGGTGTGGCCGATGAATGAGCGGCGAGGAAACCATGATACGGCAGGGGGACCACGACGCACCACGAAACCCTCGTTACCCGTTGACAGGATTCTGCCGGTGAGTTGCGCTCTTTGTAACGCACTGTAACGGAGACCGGTCCTGCACACAGCGTCAACGTCGAGGGATGAGGTGCAACGATGCCCCCCTCCCACCCAGTGAACCCCTTCACACGACCGCCTCCCAAAACCACCTTCCCTTTGTGTTCGGGTATTCAACGATCCTCGCTGGATACGATCGCGTTCCCCACTCTTTTTCCACTTCCCCCTTCTCTACCTCCTCCCCCCCTATGTCTACCCCTTTTACACCCCCTTCGCTTTTTCCACACCCACCCTTTTCTTCACCCCTTCACCCTTTGCATCCCCTTTTTAATAGCCAAACTCTGTCCTGGAACGCTTCATAATACGTCACAATCATCGTGGCATCCTCGTTTTGCGGCAGACGCCGCGACGTCTGGGCTACTTTGTCTAAACGCTGTTGCTGCTCTACGGTGATCTCTGGACTTCCTGTTTGTATGTTCCATGAAACGATGAAGCGAGAATTTTCGCGTGAAACCGGCTGATTTTGTGTGACGAACCGACGGTTTTTAAGGGGCGGGGGCACAAAACGTCGGAATTTGTTTCGCTATTTTTTTTTTTTACGTTGTATGGCTTTCTCGTCGAGGGTAGGAAAAGAGGCGGAATTTTTTTTTTTTGCAAAAATGTACTTCGGTGATGAAACAATTCGCCCGAGGCTCCCTTTGGCATCACGCGAACTAGAAAAATTGTGCAATTCCGGGGGGTCAACGGCGGTATTAATCGGTTGGAACTGACAGGCAGCACCTGGACGAGTGATTTTTGGATGAGAGTGATCTCGCAACGCGGATGGGTCTATGAATACAGAGTGGTCTTAGAATGTTGGGTTCAATTATCGTTTCTTTGTTGCGAGATTAATGACGGTGTGTTTTATGTTATCGCGTACTAGTGCATTGGCTTATCAAAAGAATACTCTTTTTTTTTTTAAATTTACAATGTACTCTATGTTTTGTAGTTGTATAAAAATTAAAGTCACCTTGGAAAATCGGATTTGGAGCGTACCAAATTGAAACCTGGTTCGAAAAATATATATTTTTGCTATGATTTTTTTTCCACACGTACTTTTTACAAAAATCACATTTCAAGTCACGTCTTTGAGCATTCAAATACGATCAAATTGTATTTTTGTAGCTGACGTTTATTGACATTTGTTAGTCAAAGTTCCATTTATTTGTATATTTATCGAATTACACATCGACATACGTATGTTACTAATAAAAATTTGGAAAAAGTTGTCAATAAAAAGCAGGTAATAACCATTGCACGGACAACAAAGAATCTAAGAATAAAAATGAAGAGAACACGTATTCCTCTGTAGGATTCAATCTGTATTTTTTAGAATTATTTAGTGTATCACTGATCTGTCCACTATTTTTTATAAAATTATATATTAAGATAATGGGGCCCATAAACCGTCCCCCTCGATACTTCAGAATCCCGGAAGCCATAAAACTCCGCCGCGTAAGTGCCTAGAAAGAGGCTCGATACCCTCTCGAAAGCTTCTTTTTGCTAGTTCGTCCGCCGAAACTGGTGAAAGATAGCGTGCGATCCTGTAAAATCAGGGCGGTCCTGGGTAGTTTGCGGCTTAATTTGGAATTCCGCGAAGTTCACCCAGTATCGTAATCTTGACGCGACGTAATGGCGATCCGCGCCGATCCTTCCCCGGCGACAAATCGTCGACGGAACGTTAAATAACCGATAAAGTTGGCACGCGGTGTGCCGGTGATAATTCACGCGGGAGTGTATCAGAGGTGGGCCTCGACGTGCGCCCTCGGTTCTTGAGGTTGCATATCCGGTTCTGCACACCGCAAGTTTCTCCAACGCTTCCGATATCCCCCACTTGGTAGATGGTTCTCCGACTCGAGGAAAGTCGAGTAAAACAGGGTGGTGGGTGGCGACGGAATAAAAAAAGAAAAAGAAAAAAAAAAAAACGAGAATATTACGGGAGTCAACGTGGAATGGAGCCACGCCGTAAAACCGCCGTTACTTTCATATAAGCCAAGCACGATCGGCTCCTAACGCGGATCGATGAATAGAAATCACCCACGTTTCGCGCACACGTATCCTGCTTCGAGGACGATGTCGCGCGACACGCGTGTAGAATATGGTGCCCCGTAAGGCGACGGTGTTCGCGCACTACCATCGAGTGAGACCGATCATAGGGTATACGGTGCTTACACACGCAGACATTGGGCGGAATCGGATGATTAACACTAGGTTTACGGACATTTCGTGTATACCTATCTCTACGGAAACGTGTCAAATTGACGCGTGTACGAAATCGCATATTTTCCTTAAAAAAACAACTTATTTTATTTAAAAATAGCGTAATTATACACTATTAACTTATAAATGAACGTAACGTGAACGTTATGAATGCAACGTGGTGGGAGAGAGAATTTATATGCATGAAAGTATCTACGTGGGAAAGTACAATCTCGCGTGGGCATATGCTTAGTGGTGTGGCGGCACTACCTTCCTTCCTACATTCGCCATCAGAGGTCTACCGAGTTGACACCTTTCCAGCAACTACCTGAAGCCTTCCTCGTTCGTATATATACGTCCTTAACCGACCATCGTATATCCCCGCGTCTAAGGCAGGGTCTGCTAGAAAAGCCTTACTGACGAGTCCACTAGCATGCCCAGGACGAAACGCTCCCTCTCCTTTTCACCTTTTTCAGTCAACAGTTCGCCGCCAAAGTGGCAATATCGTTAAAGTCCATTGTATCTCCGCTGCATTGTTTGTATTTACTTTTGACATTTATTTTCTATGAAGTTTTTGATTGCGTTCATATTTATTGCTGAAGTAATCATGAATCAAGCTCGTTTACTAGGATTAATACCTACTCAATTTACGATCGCGTCAAATTGACGCAAACCCGTAGAGATAGGTATACCACGTACAAGGGAACACCGCGAACCCTTGCTCACGGATTTCAATGAAACTTTGTGGGTTTATAGAGTGATTCAAGGCAAGAATTACGGTATGCTTCATTCGTGCCCAATCGCCCGTTAAGGGTGTGAAAACTAACGTCAAAGTCAAATAGGCACTCCCACTTTTTTGCGTATAACCCTTAAAGTACAAGATATAGAAGAAAACGTTTCAAAGAAAAGTTTAATGGAACAATAAGTGCTATAAACTTGCGTTAACAGAATTTTGAAAAAAGTGTTTTAAAATTTTCTTGTTAAGAAAAAAACTTTCTTCAAAATTTTGGCAATCCGTGTTTATAGCGCTTATTGTACCATTAAACTTTTATTTGAAATATTTTATTCTATCTCTTGTACTTTAAGGGTTATACGCAAAAAAGTGGGAGTGCCTATTTGACTTTGAGGTTAGTTTTCACACCCTTAACGAGCGATTGGGCACGAATGAAGCATGCCGTTATTCTTGCCTTGAATCACTCTATAAACCCACAAAGTTTCATTGAAATCCGTGAGTAAGGGTTCGCGGTGTTCCTTTGTTAGAGAATTCCGAGATTAAAAGGCTTAGAAGAAAATGAATTGGGATATATATTTGTCTCGTTAAAACAATAAAAGTCAGCATAAATGATAGAAGAGAAATGTAAACGGTTTCGATCATTTTCGTTAATTTATACGGGTGTCCACTTGGACTGAACACATGTGTTACACCGACGACGATTTCGTTAGGGGTAATAACGCGGCAGTTTCGTCTGGGGGAGGGGAGAAGAGGATTCTTTTAGACATTTGGGTTTATAAAATTTGTTGGATATATTGGGGGTGGGAGTGTTGGTTAACCTTTTGGGTACATTTGACGAGTGAGACTCGTCATCTGAATTTAAGAAGGAGGCGTTGTTCTTGTTCTATATAAATATTTCTATTTTGTTTCATTTATATATTTATTTATATTTTGTAACTAAAATGCTGTTTGAAAAATATGTTTATATCACCAATATAAGTATATTCCAAATAAAATGTATTACTTTTACATATTAATCCATATAGCGAGAAAATTAAATCCGTCCCATGGGCATAAAAATCTTCAAATAATTTAGTACTCAAAGGGTTAATACGTTCCGTGCCACATGTACCACCGGTGGAACACGCAGCCTGAATTTAACGTGTACCATATGGCACGAAATGTCTTAATGTTGAACTGTAGTTTAAAACAAGACCAACAGCCTCTATTAACAAAAGACACACATTTTCGGTAATTTATGACTTGAAGAACGACATAAAGATTGTCTGGCTACGTACGGCCTTTTTCATTGTGGCACGGAACGTGTTAAAGGAACGGTTATTGGTGGAGGAAGGTGAATATTGTGTGTCCTAATATGTCAACAACGATTTTTTTTTTAATTATACATGCAGTAAATCACCAATGAGTGTTCGAAGATTCCTTGGCATTGCACATTAAATATAATATTCCATAGACTTAATGGCCGTATGTAGTTAAAATAAATATCATTGGCTTTAGAATTCCAAGCAGCTTTTCATTCGCCTCTGTTTTTTAGGTTCTTTTTTCGTGTTGGAACACTATTCGCGTTCAATTTAATAAGTCGATTCTATCGACAGTCGAAAGTTTCTTAATATAGGTATTTACCATCAAGCTACAACAGTTATTAATATAACAAACCCTCCCCGATGCGATATAAATCTCTCTCGAACTCTTTGCGCTCCCATAAAACCGAAAAAATCAAGGTCAAAGCAATAACTCCAAACTTTGTTCCTTATACCTACAGCGACTGATAATAAACTGACGGAAACTGATGAAGTAATCCCGGTTACTCCGCCCGGAAGCGTATTTCCCGTGACTCGAGCAATAAGCCTTAAATATTATTGCGGGACAAGAAAAAGAAAGAACAGCCCCCCATCCCGATCTTCTTCTTCCTCGTCCTACCATTTCTGATTTCTATCCGCCGTGGTTAGTTCCACGGGGGAGGGAGAGCTCGTTACGTATTAAGGCACGGTCGACGGTTTTCCCCTCCTTTATGCTCTGTTAAGGCATAAAAGAACTGCCGTAAAACGGGGTATCGTAAATACAATCGAGCGTAGGAGCTTCTTCTTCGGAAGAACGGTCCACCTCGCGTATCCGAACATTCATCCCCTTCCCTAACCTTTTTCTCTGTGCGTTACACTGGTTTTATGTCCACGGACAATCCCCGTTGGCGATGCAGGCTCTGGCCCTCGCATATCGGATACACGACCAGCGTGGATTTACCTCGGAGGAGATCTACGACGGACTGTTTGCCGCGTGTGGCCGCCACCGCGATACTACTCTTGGTCCGCGTGGACTTCACGATCCTTACCGCGAGTTAATTGCCGTATACGTCTTCATGAAACACCAGTCGAGAAAGTGTAGTTTATTGCGCGAGATGAGCGAACCGTGGGAAGTATCAATGAATCGGTATTTCTCACTGATCCCTCCTCGATCTTCCTGCCCCACTCCGCGAACAAAGGTACTCGGCCCTCTTCGTATACAGGCCACCCAATGAAATATTTGTTTGCGATTCGATAGGAGAGGAAATTCCGGGTGAAATGGGTCTAGCGAAGAGTATTTTGAACTATATCGAGTATTGATCTGTACTGAGCATTGAACTGTACCGAGTATTAAACTAACTATATTCAAGTATATTAAAGGGACTTTCTTATTCAAAATTGAAAAAAAAGACACTTTTTTAATATTTCTTTATAAAAAAACTATTACATTTAGAAACATACTTCCTTTTGGACGCTATTATATATATTATTAAGAACATAAAGAAATTTTTTCTAGTACTTTTAGTTCACCACGACCGCTGTAGAGGGCGTCTTCCAAAAGCCACGTTTTAATCGGTGAGACACTTTGCAGACGTCCTGTAAAAAAT
>NW_015373937.1:1845629-1926994 GCF_001272555.1 Dufourea novaeangliae
ATAATTAATTATTAAAACGCTATTAATAATATATATAATAGCGTCCAAAAGGAATTATGTTTCTAAATATAATAGTTTTTTTATAAAGAAATATTAAAAGAGTGTCTTTTTTTTCAATTTTGAATGAGAAAGTCCCCTTAAGTATTGACCATTGAATTACATTGTGTAGAATTATATCGAATAAAGAGTATTATACTATATTGACTACTGAGTGTTCTTCATCCTGTTGTTTTATTCTTCTCCTATTCCGAATACAATATCACCGTCCAAAGGGTCGTCAGAGTCAAATTCTTATTGTCCCATTTTCTACATTCAAAGTATTCACAAATTTTACATTGTTATTTAAATTCTGACGCGTGCGGGCTCGATAAGTGTCCGACTGCCACGGAAACAACGTTGCGCGCGAGCAGCACGCCGAATAAACTAGAAGTTCCAGAACATTTGGAACACCGCTCCATACATATAATACGCGAGAAACTCTCGAGTTGCGGCTGCGATCGACGGTGTGGATACCCGTTGAACTTCCATCGAGGCGAGCATCAAAGTGCAGTATCTCACGCGAGATAAAACAAAAGAAGGAGAAAAGTATCAATGAGTCGGTATTTCTTCGTCTACCCTCGATCCTTCTCCGTGATCGAAGGTATTCGATTTCTTGGCGCAGCCAGTCACCCCCCCCCCCAACCACCCCTTTGGAGTCCTGTGTACCGGCTGTTATTGAGTATGCGGCTGTGGTCGTGTGTCTTTTTGCGGGCGGCATCGGTACCGTCCGTGTGCCGGCAATAAAAAGGAACCGGAAGACGTGGATGGAGTGTAGAAGTGGCGAAACGACAATACTTCCCTTGCGGTCCGTCCCTTCACCTGCCCCTGCCGATGTCGATGTCTGATACCGAGTCATAGAAAAGTTTTTTCCCCCGGAACCGGATCGCGCACGATCCGACAATGCACGAAACTTACTTATTTCCTGACCGTCCTCGAGACTGCTCCTGGTTCACGGTAAATAACGCTGGCCAAACGTCAGAAACGTATCGGGCGTAGTTTCCGACGAGTATCACAGAGAACTTGCATAGAGAAGACTGCCCCTGAGAACAGTGACCTTCCTTTGGGAAAAGGAAATTTCGTTGGATATTTACCGGTGGCGGTGGAATTTGCGGTATGATCGAGAAGGAGGTAGGGTTCTATAAAGTGACGTCAAAAAAGTATTATTTCGTTCGCAGGAATATTTGAACAACGATTTTCGTAGCAGTCGGATACTTATCGAGCGCGCACGCGTTCGAATTTGAATAACAATGTGAAATTGGCGAATACTTTGAATGTAGAAAATGGGACAATAAGAACTGGACTCTGATTACGTTTTGGATGGTGATATTGTATTCGGAATAGGAGAAGAATAAAACAACAGGACGAAGAAGAACATGGAAGCTTTAACGAAGATTCATGTAATTCTGAAGTGACTTTTTGTTTAATAGATATATACTGCGTGGCACAATTATAAAACTACCGTAAAATTTTCAATACTTACGTATTGTGATTAAAATAAAACAGAATTAAAATTTAAAATCGACCTTTTAAAAATTTGAAATTGCTAACACGTCTGATCATTACATTCTGTTTCTACTTACTACCATGACGAATACACGTGCCACAGATTAACAAATTGACTGCCACAGTGAAAATGACCGTACGTAGCCAGACACACTTGTACAGAAGCACACACCACACAAGCACACCACTTTTATCGAATCTTTGCAGAATAATATTTTTCTATATGTAGACGATAGCCGTATAACGTATTAAAACACATTTATTAAATAACGCTATATATGTGGCTTCTCAGCGGAGCCTCTTAACACATTAGCTACCGCAGTGAAAAAGGCCGTACGTAGTCAGACAAACATTATTTCGTTTTTTAAGTCATAAATCGTCGAAAATATATGCGTGTAGTTGATAGAGGCTGTTGGTCTTGTTTTAAATTATACTACGATCTTAATTTTACGCAAAAATTTTATAACGTCATTTAAACAATCCAGCTTCTTTGCAATGTACGTGTCGCCCATATTTGGGTGACGTGGCAGTCAAAGTGTTAATTGTCAAACACGATTTTCTAAATATAAAATCTGCAATCCGTCACTTTGACTGGTTTGGTAGTTCCAACGTTAACTTAGTTTTCTTATTTTCTACCTACCCTATAAAAATGAAACTTACTTCACAACAGTCTGTACATTAATTACAGTTTAAAAGATTCCTTTTTTACTAATACAATGTTTTCTGCAGACTCACCGTTCTCAATCATCGCCCTCTCTTTCAATACCTTTCACGGCCCGTCGACAGGCACCGCCCCTTCCTCTCCCTATATAGGATGTGACCAAAATGCAAATCTTCTCGTGGATTTTCAAGGGGAAACGATGGTGGAGAGCCAGGGGCTGGCCGATACGCGAGCGGAAGTTACGTTTGATATCTGCTCGGTCCGACGAACGGCCCCTGTCCAAATCATCCCTTTCCTACACGTTTCAGGGGGTTTTATCTTGGCGAGAGGATACTGGACGCGCCGCGATAAATACCCACTCGATATAATGGATGGTTCCACACGCGTCCACCAATAGCGACAGTGGAATAAATCCTATTTGTTTCGCGGCAAGGCCCCAACAGTGTATCCCACCGTTGGTGTGTGTATCGAATGAAAATTCCGTATCATCGAAATTGATATTAGTAATAAATTTATATACTGGTGTTTGCGGCAAACTGCATGGAAAATATCCGCCGTTCGACTTTTAATAGCCAGCATTCATTCACACTAGCCAGTTTCGCGTGTTCATTTTTATGTTCGGGGTGTTGGGCTCGAATGTATCGTGTACCTACCCCCTTACGGCCACATCGTATTTTCGTTAATAAAATAACCCGCCGAGAAGATAAGCGACCAACGATGACGCAGCGAATACGTTATCGTCCAACCGGTCGGTTAATCGTGGATACACGTAACAGATTTACGGTTCAGCCACCGCCATCGCCATTACCCTTCAATTAATTCGAATTAATCCAGATGCAACGGATAAAAATGATACGCGCCCCCGCCGGTGGTTCCAGTAAATTTAAAATCAATCCTCCCGCCCGTGTTTGCAGCAGTTTCCCGGTTACACGGCTGAATACCACGGGCCATTGAGTTTTCCATACGATCCCACGACAGGGGTGCGCTCTGCTCCCTACCACCCCCGTACGCGAAATCCTTTCGAAATCGTGCGGTAAGTGATCCCCTGATCCACCCGTCGCGTACCAGACCTATAACTCTGCCAGCACGACTTGGCCGGCTTCCATTCGCGGAAACACCCCTGCTGCCACCATAGAACACACCGCACCGTCCCTTCCCCTCCTTCCCAGCGTGGGGACGGTGGGGTTGGCTCGTGAACTTCGGACGGTTAGTGTTATGTTTTGACTAGACGCCCAGGGTTTATGGCACCGTGGTCACGGACCCCCCACAAGGCGTGCACTTCGACCTCCCGTTACGGATCATTTGCCATGAATTATGCAATTAGGTCTTCTGTTCGATGCGCCTTTATACTTTCAGAATCATATGCCACTGTATTTCTATGAAGGATTTTTATGAAGATACTTGTCCCCTACTGTGGCGTAGGTACTTGGGACTGGTTATGTGATTTTTAGTTTGCGGATTTTTATGCATTTATACCGTTCCCTGATTTGAAAAATGTAGCGAAATAATGATTATAATCAAATTTATGTATTCTTGTGAACATATTAATACACCTAACACTGGAAAAAAAAGTCCGTTCAATTTTGTTTTTCATGTATAAATATTTAAAAATTGTAGAGAACAATGGACGTTATTCTGATCGATTCAGGTCTACTGTTGCCTTTTTTTCTTTTATCTTTCTCATAGACTGACAGTATTGTGAGGATGGAGATGTGATTAGGATGAGTGGTGAAGTGCACACATATCAAAGGGGCTGGATTATTTAGATGTTTGGGTAAAATGAATATCGCAGTACAATTTGAAACAAGACTAAAAACCTCTATTAACCGAACACACTTATTTTCGGCATATTTGTAACTTAAAAAATAAAATAAAATGTGCCTGGCTACATACGGACTTTTCCACTTTGGTATTCAACGTGTTACTGCGGAAGGAGTTGTGTACTAGTGATATTTTTTTCTATGTGGTATTTAATATACATAGTATTCTTGAATAAAATATACTTGATTTATCTGTTGAGGAATTGAAGGTATTTACTACTCTTTACCCGACCTCCGACGTATTTAGAATAATATCTGTTCAAATAGAACCCAATTAGAAAAGGAATTTATTTAACAGAAAGCAGAGAACATGCAAACAGAAAGTTTGCAGGATATGTGGACATACGCGAAAAGATTCGCGGTAAATTTAGAAAATACTTATCTCGGATTTATTCGAAATAACCTAACTGACGTGACGAGACCATATGTTCCGATGTTATTCCCGAAGTAGAATACGACTATTTTAGCCAGACCGCCAAGTAGTTAGAAACTTTTAATTATTCCTCAGTATTTAATCAGTAGTGCTTTAAAATATCAGTGACTCGCGGAATCCCGAATTATACTCTGATTCTACGCTGGAAGTAAGATAATTGAAAAATTAAATTATTCCATTTATTTCCGCGGCCACCGACTGCCACGTCGAGCCTTAAAATACGAAAGTTGGATAACAGTGAAATCTGTGTCACATCTCTTATTCGAGCGGTTTGCGAGGTAGCAGTTTAAGATGAATCTTAAATATTCGTATAGTTGAACCAAAGCGATCGATTCATAACTGATTGAAAATTATGTTCGAAATAGCACGTGTCTAATTTAAAAACTGTTCCTGTGGCAAACTCTTCGTCCATTTGTAAATGTTCAAGGAATTTCTGGTTGTACAAGAACCTTATATTTCCATTGCTGTTTTTCTCGTGGCTTTTCAATTTTCCCCAGGGACACGAGAAACAGCCTGCTAGCGGGGGAGGCGAGGACTGAAACAACACCGAGAGACCCATGAAGTTTATATACCGGGGGCTGGCTATAATGTAGAGACGGCGACGCGACGCGACGCGATATTGCGTCTTGACTAGACGGCTCGCTTATGATTCCAGACAGTCCGTGTCTTGAGTGACGTTAGGGTCTGCTCCTTCTCCTCCCCAATTTCTCCATTAAACTTCGTCGTACCCCGTTGACATTACGATTTTTTTTTTCTGATCAATCCGCTGAAAAGCTTACATTACAACCGACTCATTCGAACGTGGAATATAGATTGAAACTTCTGTAATTTCTATACCGTCGACGTACCATAATTCTGGCATAAGTTTACGATCGATTCCGTGACGACGTAACGTTCTTTTCGAACGCTTACTTCTTCCTGACAAGGGAAGAAACGGGTTACAATAACGCCCTAATCACGTCGTAATAGTATTATAATCGCAATAATATTACACAGTTATGATACGAATGCGTACTTATGATAGTATGCATTAGAATATGCCAGGAAATAAATTACCCTGTACGCAAGGGCGGTATAGATGATCGCGAATTCACAGAAATACGATATGCATATCCGGGGTTGTTTCTAATGTAAGTTGCATCAAGTTACCCCATCCGGGTCCCGACAAATTAATTATATTATTTTATGATTTATTATATGATTTTAACATTAATTATATGGCAATCTAATCCGGTCGGTAGCGTACAATCGAGTCGTAATTACCGAACGGGGATTTAATTAACTCGTCCGTTTCAAAGGAACACGATTCCGTCGCTCTAATAGACCCTCGAGAAGTCTGGCCCCCGGCCCGTTTCCGTTGCGCCTTTTTCCGTATCGGCGGCTAACTTTTATTCGGTGAAAAAACTCTTCGGTCCGGTTTCAGTTAACGGTCCACGCAGAGAAAAAGGAGCACAATGAGTGTTAGATAAAAGGTATTGTCGGATCCGAGCATAATTAGTTGCTCCACTGTCGATCAATTTTGATCAATTCATGTTAGGTCGTTGCATTATGAAACTGCTGAACTTTTCAGTGACAATGACGCTTCATCGACCATCCGATAAAAAATTTTATTAGTCGAAAAACGATTGACAATTCTTAGATATAAATCCTTCGATATTTCATTGATTTTTTCAGAATGATTCTACCTATTGTTTCTTATGGAATGATTTTCTTCATATAAGATTCTACAATATAAATATATAAATGTTATGAAATGAAGATTATACACCTATTATCAATAAGTATTATGTTTTTAAATATTTCTTTTAAATATCCAACATACATAGTTAAATTTTACGTCAATATTTTGTGTATGTTTCCCATTTCTTAAGAACAAATCATTTCAAAGTTCGAAATAATTTTATTCGAAAGTATAAGTACATAAAAACACGAAGAACAAGTGAGGAACAAGCAGGGTCAATTAATCTCAAGCAGTTCCCAAATACTTTTATGCTCGAAACGATTACTGTATCGGTAAAACCCAATGACACGTTTAATAATTTTCACTCAGTCAAAAGAGCTATTAAATATACAACGCTCTCGCGATTAAAATTGAAACACTTTCCAAAGTCCTGAATCGCCTTGTTTCGCGTTAAAATTCAATTCACGGTTTCGTCAGTGCACCACTATGTTCATCTTAATAGCGACGAAATGAATGAACGATCCTTGAAAATTTTACTGCAGCGCACCACCTCTACATGTAACCGCGTATAACACGGGTACCAGCACGTACACGGTCTCTAATTTGAATCGTGACCGAAACGACGGACGGATTTTACGAGGTCCGTAGTTTCGTCTGGTCTGTCGTCTTCGCCGTTCGTTCATCCACCGCGTTACAGTTTATGGTATCGCTTTTATGACGCCGGCATCTGGCCTACGTGACACCTTCGACGTTCGCCGGCCGTTAAATCAACGGCTCGTAGACCGCGTGTTCAGGTATTCCACCTGGAAGCACCCGGCAGAGATACTTACACGGGGCTACCGTGTCCGAAATTTCATCCACGTTTCGGGCACACTGAGATAAATTCTGTCCCACCGTGTACATGGTGGTATCCCAAAACTTTCTGATCTATGATCAAAAAAACCATACGGAAGTTCGTTCATACTTTTAATAATTAAGAAATTTTTGATAACCTTCCTTTTTTACGAAATAAGATTCAATTATTAACCACTTAGCTATGGTGCTGCTTTTTAAAAGTGTCTATGTATCTATGTTGTGTCGCTAGAATAACGCGTTGACGAGTATACAACTCGTCAAACACACGCAGAGTACGTGCAACTGTTGTAAAATTCAATTAAATCCTAAGAAGAAATAGCACTTGTTTCTTTTGGGAAAAATCGGTAATTTTATCGTTTAAATTTATTTATATTATTTACGAAATTGAAACATTCATAATTCTCGTATTAAAAAGGATTATTTAGAACAATGATGTAAAAGACACTAGACTAGTCAAGTAGTCTCAAATATTCTAGAATGTCTAAATGAGAATATTCGTCATTACATAAAGAACTGCTTTTTCTTCATGACGGGTGTACTCGTCGTGCACAGCGAAGAGGTTAAATATATTAGTTCAAATAGAATTCACATTGTATAAATTGAAACGTGCTTTAATTAAAGAGATTTATTTCTTTCATTTCGACTTGGCGTTTTCACGAATTGAATATTGTAAAGATTCCCTGGTAACTCGTAACAAAGAGTGTACGGACGTATTAAAGATACGATAATGGTCTCGCTGTAATTGTAATACTGGTAAGAAATAAATGAATGAAATTTATGTGGTCCGTTTAATCAGCTAATATTCATCGCCCTGAAATGATATATTGTTAAAGTTGAATAATACATAATTTTTACTATGCTCAATGTGTATACATTCTTTCTTATACCTATGCATAAACGATTCTTGATTAATTTTTCCATAAAAACATCAAAAACACTGTATATTCCCGATATATTGTCCGTTCAACCAGAAAAATCAGTAAAACTAACCAAAACATTCGCGTGTTAAACATTCGTTGTTGATAGTTACTGACTCGACCCGTTGGATCAGGTATAGAAATATTTCTCACCGGTCACAGTAATCGAATAAAAACTAAATAATGTTCTTTGTTCGATTTCAATCGTATTATTCATTTATACATCCAGCAATAATTTTCTCGATAAGAAACACCAAAATTTCGACGCCAGTCTCCACTTTCTAACGATACTGTCGCGTTTTTTGTTCTTTTTTTTTCTTCTGGCCGGTCCCGAATCCGACCAGCTGACATATCGTCCTCTACGGTCCGCGGCACATAATTCTTTCGTATATTCCGCGACGGAACACCGTGAAACTAAGTCCTGTGCACGCATGAATGCACGTGAAAATGTGCGATAAAAATCGTCTGTTTTCATTTTTCTACACTTTCGTCAGCGAACAGACGCTCGTTATATTTTTCAGTCGACTGAGACCGTTGCAGTGGTAAAACCGTTCCTTCGTCAAATGTCGATGATTAGTTTTATGGCTGGATATGGCAAACAGATTCTAAATCCATTGATTTGGGATTACTACTTTAAGAGATTGTTGATAATATTGTTATAATAATGAATTCCTGCGATAGTAACGATATAGTAACTTTTAATACTTTAAAGGAAAGTGTTAATCCTTCTCTTTGTTATTCTATACACGGTTCATAATTTTAATATGCCAGTTTAATCGGAAGGGCTTAAGAATTCCTACCTGGAAGAATTTCTTTGAAGTCCACGCAGTTCGTGACCTTTTCGCCTTCGTTCGTCCTTATTACACTATCTCTTCGGGTCGGCCCTTTTCAATTGCTATTCCCCCATCCCTTCGCATTCCTTCAGACATCCATCCATCGTTCAAAGATCCAAGATCCTTGTATAGAAAATTCCGAAGCTTCTGTGAACCGCTAAAAGGTCTCCCAGAAAAGCATAATTCTGACTCTGAATAGTATTTATGTGGAAATAGTATCTCAACATTTTCAGATGCCTCGAGGGAGCTTTTTATGACAGAAAGGAAAGGCTAATATTTATAATAGTACCCGAACATGTTAACAAATGGGAGAGATATTTTTTGTAGTGAACTGCTTGTCACTGTTCGTCACGATTAATCACTATTTGTCACTATTTGTCACTGTTGTAGTTTATTCCGATCACGACCTTGACTAGGCGAAGAAAAACAGAGAACTGATCATTTTCGATTGCGATGGTCGTATTTATACCTGTTGAACGAACCAAAGAAGGGGAGGGTTAAGTCCCACCAAAATAAACGACGAGTCTATTTACGAACTTGAATAGAAAAAGAAATGGCTTAACAAAAGCCAAATGATCCGACTAGAATACTTATTATTACATTAATTACATTTATTGTACAACACGATATAAATTATTTATTTCAACTAACCGAGTTCTCGAACTGTATTTCAATGCAGATGATTTAACAATCCTCTCTCAGTGAGGTCCTCGAATATCCTGAATTCTCTTCGCGAAACTTTGAAAGGTTCCCGAAATTTGGTCCGATCGAAGCGGCTTTCGCGCATACTTCACAGCGACGCAGCTGCGTGTACAATATGCCGCTAATTCGATTTAATTTACACACGGTAGCTTTAGCAATGGCCCTGTAATTATACTAATAACCGATTCGAGTCAAATTAATATTACGCGTATCAGATATACAAAGCGTGTAACCCGTGTGCATTTCGAATCCTCTACAGTGAAATCGTAACGGGTCACGGTGATTCGCTTACGTTGCTCCATCGCATTCCGGTTATCGGATTAACCGTTTACCAACGCTCGATCGACGATGACCGATCCCGATAAAAGTCTTACGAACTTCCACTCCGCTTAAATATTAAATTCTCTACGTTATACTAACAAGTAGTTTGCTACCATCAATATTTCTTATATCTGTATTCGAATTACACATTTTTTATCGTACATTTATTCATGCACACTGTACCTTGTCTTTTTCTCACTTTCACTGCAATTCTCTTTTTCCTCGTTGATTAATAAACCTCATTTATTCTGTTCTCCGAACTCTCGTCTATAGTTCACCCTATACAAAATACAGTGGGTGTAAAAAGTATTCGTACACCCTTTGAAACGGAACAACTCTTTTAAAATTGGTCCAAATGACTGGAGTTTTTTTTTGTGAAGTTAGAGACATTAATTTACTAAATGATGTGAAAAAAGAATTTGAAAAAGTTGCAATTGGTCCGAATCGCGAAGAAAATATTAAAGGTTTTACAACTTTTTAATCCGAGGCTATAATGAAAATTTAATAAATACATATCGAAGATTTATGTTAGTTATGTACATGTTGAAAATTTCATCAAAATCGGTTAACGTTGCTACGAGATACAAACGATTAAAAATGTTGAAAATCGCAGTTTTTCTCGACTTTCGATCTACAACTGTAGTAAATCTAACAATTCTCACATCTTTTGATGTCTGTCGCTCGTTTCTGTATTAACCGATTTCAATGAATGTTTCACTATGCACATAACAAACATAAATCTTCGATACGTATTTATTAAATTTTCATCATAGCCTCAGATTAAAAAGTTGTAAAACACGACCTTTAATATTTTCTTCGCGATTCGGACCAACTGCAACTTTTTCAAATTTCTTTTTTCACATCATTTAGTAAATTAATGTCTCTAACTTCACAAAAAAAAAAACTCAAGTCATTTAAACCAATTTTAAAAGAGTCGTTCCGTTTTAAAGGGTGCACGAATACTTTTCACACTCACCGTATATCTATTTCCGCTTTCACCTGCACCGAATGAACCGAAACGAATGATCGATCAAAGTACAATGATCCCCTGTCCCCGAATTTTCTTCTCCACCGATTAATGTTGAAACAATCTAAACTGTAAAGATGTCAGGCAAAACTTCGTTATCGACAAAAGAAAATTGCTATTTCCAAGAAAGGGTACAATGATCCTCGCACGTCATTGCTTACCTCGCTTTTGTACCTTATCGCACTCGCTATAACAAATGGCCTGCATCTGCACTTTTCAAGTTCCAGCACATGAATAAACAAATACACGATTTGTCGCCGATACGAGTCATTCTACACTGGTCGAGCTGCTTCCAACCGCGATCGATCGTACCGTATCGAGGAAAGGGTTCGGTTTGTGGCGAGCACATGGGTGGCGAATATGTGTGTGCATTTGTGTGTGTTACGGCGGGATAAAGAGCATGCCTCGAGTCAAGTGACCACGTCTGGAATGCACTGAGAGCCACGCTTGCCGGTATTGTTTCTTTGTGCTGGCTCTTAACGCGTTTACTGCTTGTTAGAGGAAGCTCCTGCGACCCCTTCCCCTTACTATATGTATACATGTTGGCTTCTATGTTTTGCTTACGAGGGAATAGCCGGAGGTGAATGAGATCGGGAAGGGGGAACGAGTTAATTACCTTTGTACCAATGCTTTTGTTTATTCGCGTGATCTTTCAGAATTCCATCTAGAATATTATGCGTTTCTATATATTTTCGTGTATTCCACGATAATTGAATGTACATTGATAACTGGGTAATAGAATCCATGGAAATTACAATTTTTTCCTCATGGGATTACCTTTCCCTTGACCGTAACGCAATAATTAACCAGTAAATCTTACACATATGTACGTGAAAATCCTTCAACTAGGATACATGAAATAGTTTCTTCAGGGTAATCCCCAATAAAATCCGGAATCGATGAAACACAATAAATTCCTCTCTCATTCCTCTAAAATAGTTCACGGAACACGTTGAATTTCCATCGACATCCGCAATTCCCACCGCAACAAACGATCGAATACTTTTGAGTAACCGCGGTGTGCCAGGAGCGTTGTTTACTCCGAAGCTCGTTCAAGCTTAATTTTGTTACAACCAGAGTCGCACGATAATCCGTATCCCAGATTTAGGGTTAAGCTTGCCGTTGCACCGGAATTGTTTCGGGAGATTAATCCCTAAATACGTCCATATAATATACAGTCGTCCGAGTCCTCGACCGAAACCAGTCCTTTCGTTTAATCGAGGCAGTGTGTCGCTGGCGATGGGGTCCGGAAGATTTATCGAACAGACGCCACGCAGTCTATTTCTCAGCTTCGACGGACACTTATTCCGATCGGTCCAAGAACACTGACCAACCCCTCGTCGTCCCCAAATGATTCGCTCTGTCCTTAATGCATCGACCTTGGGAAACCTGATCTTGTCTAGCTTAAGTCAGATCGATGATACTCATGATTCGAGCCAGAGGGTCGTCGAATGGATAGTTCTTCACCCAGCCGTTCTCAAAAGGCGTGAGGACTCGAGGAGATCCAAGGATTTCCCATCTACCATCACACCTACCCATCCGACTGTCTATCAAGCCTACTTTTTCACCAGTCCTTATCCGTTTCTGTTCGTTTCTCCTGTCTCCACCCAGTTCGCCCAGCTAGAATTGGGGGATTTGCGGTTTACCGGGAGCGACGCGAATGCTTGGGTCGCAAAAAAAAAAAAATAAAAAAAACAAATGAACGAACCACGAACGAGTAGCTAAGAGGGGGTTGGTCTAGGAGCCCGGATCTGGAAGCTGGTCTCAAGTTTCTTTCTTTTCTTTCGTCCTACTTTCTTTTTACCCTCCCAGACCAGCCAACCTCGCCACTACCTTTCTTCACCCTGTTTCTCCTCGGTAGGTTCGACCCTCCAAGAAACACCTTTCTTCTATTTTCTGTTTCAACTCCGACTCCAAGCCGCGGGCCATCTCCCCCAATGTTTGGGGGGTCTCTGTTTTCGCGAGTTATCGCCGCTAGCCGATAAATTCGTAACAGAACGAAAGGAAAACAACGGGCGCAACGGTTTACAGGCATCCAACCCCCGCGCCATTTAACAATTATTGTAATTTTATCCAACGTTTGTTGCTGGGAACCGTTCTGCCCCGGCTCTATTGTCTCGCCTTTGACCGGCAGGGGTTTAATCGATCTCGGCACCGAATTTAAAACGGAAATGATCGCGGAGTGGGGATGCGTTACTGTAGGGTCTATGGTCGGTAAATATATTTTTAGTCTATGGATGATATAACATAAGGAATTAGGTGAAAATAAACGTATGGGATATGAGTCTAGAATATTCACCTTTTTCTTTTTTTAAGGTAATTTTTACATCCAATTTATAGCCATAAATATAATCGTTTCGTGTGTGCCCTTTATGTATCGTTCATTGACCACGTTATATCCTCATTATAGCTCGCTAGTTTCAATTGTTACGCAGCCCTTTGGTTATTGTAATATAATTTCCAATAATACACCGCATATAGTATAATGTAAAGTTGTTGCTTAGCGACAAATGGAACACACCGTGCCCCCCCCCCTATCAAATAGCTAATCTATAATTTTAATCAGAGTATATTACACTTTATGGCTTCAAAAATTTTTCATTTGAAATGTACAGCTTTAAAGATTATGGACAAGTTCTGAAGTAATTGTAACTCAATGTAACGAGAAACGAATAATAGTCTAATATGTGAGATTGTTTCACGGAATAAATCAATTTCTTAAATAAAGTACATTTTTAACCACAACTTTACATCGTTTTGCTCCTTTTTCCGTTAATGTACACAAAAAAAAACGAAACAAATTTGGTACCTAATGGAAGGATTTATTGTACTGTATGCAGTATTTTTTGATACAATGGTTTCCACGGATTGCAATAAATCGAACGGGATCAAATGAAATGGAGGCACGTGGGTATAGGCTGCCGGCCTGAGCCATCAATAGGCAAATATTTCCGTGTATCCGATCGAGTGCCGTGCGACGAACCGGTGAAAGGAAATTAAACAGGGCCAATATTAAAAACACGTCGATCAATCTGATCGCGTGTCCCGTCGCAGCGTTCCAAGCAGCAGGAACAATCAGACTGACAGAACCGCAGTGGTACGTGGAATATTTCTATTGATTTTCGAACAAACAGAGGCGGCATGCATGCGCGCCGTGACCGCGCGCCGATAAACCGCGGTTTTGGATTAACATGCGGCACACGAACTGAACCGCCGTTGGTTAAGAAGTCGTCCTCGGTTCATAAAGGACGATCAATTTATTAAACCCCTTCAGGATCAACGATCTCAATGGAGTATTTGCTAAAATACCTCGGATGACATTTATTAACAAAAGCACTGAAATCTATAAAATTAAAAATTTCTTCGTTTATTCTATTAACATTTGATAGCTGGCAACGAAAGGCGATAACGATTACTTAACAGGTGTAACTGTTGAAACGTGCTTATAGTAAAATTGGGGCTATAGCAATCGAGGCATTTATGGCAGGAAATTTTACCAGCGCATTCAGCCAAGGACCGACCCGCGTAATTGCCGTTAGACGTCGACGATGACCATAACCTGGGGTTCTTGGACAGCTGAAAAACTTTTTAACGTATTTTTATTAATTCACGGTTTTTCTTGACCATCGATTCCAGGAATACCAGGTTTACTTCGAGAAGGGGAATTTCAGCGCATCGTTCTCCCTTCCAACATTACAGACAAATTTTGCCACACCCACACCAACTCAGAACACCAATCATGTAAAAATACATCCACCACTCCAACTGTTCCGTCGTAGACCAAAACGACGGTTATACAGTCAGACGATACCGTTACTTTTTATTATTTTATTCCTTCTTTCAGTCAATTTATATATTTTCAAGACCGACCCTTTGCAATTTTAATTTCGTTAACACAAAGAGAATAATAGACAAAAGAAGCGAACATTTGGTCTGCAGTCCGCCACATGCGCTCGGTAACCTGGGACCCATCCGCGCCGGGCCTTACCGGGGCGCGCTGACTCGCAGACAATATAGTCATAAAACCCTACCGTTGAGAGACTCGAAAATTCGTCGCGGTCAACTCGCACCGCGACCACGTGCGCGATATTTTCCTGACGTCCGCTTCGCCCTGAAGGAGAGGTATTCCACCTCCGCGTCGCGTGGAAAACCCGAGAAATTTGCCTTCCCCTTCAGGGCATCACCAATAAGGAGGCGAGTTTTGGTCACGCCTTCATCGAACTTTGAGGAAGCGCGACGTCACACGAAACTCGAACAGACAGTCGAAAAAATACATTCAGTCGAAAACATTCATTAGAATCACTCGTTCGCAAACACTCGTTCGCAAAACACACTCGTTCGACAAGAGTCACACGGACTCAAGACATTCACGTACTCGTATCGACAAGAGTCAAACGGACTCAATTCATTCGCATTAACTCGCAATCGAACAATCATTCGACAACATTCGCATCACGATTCGTCAGCTCCAACGGTCGAGCAATTATTCGTTTTTCTCACTAGAGAAATTGAAACAGTTGCCTAATATTAATTTGGCGGGCAACAGTCGCAACCGGACGCGTACCACGACGGTCGAGCCTGGAATTTACAACTCCAGGCGAATTCGAAAGAGAAATCCACGCGGACGGACGCGACACCAACACACCATTCAAGCAACACACGAACCTGTAGATTTTTTTCGTACCACGAGAACTAGACACTCTGCATCCAACATCAGTAGAGATCACTTCACCAGTCTAGTGCGATCTCATATACTAAATACAATTTATACACAAGACACCAGTGTCAATTCATTCGTTCCAAATATTCCGTTAATATTAATTTATTCTTCGGAAAGCGACGTTCGTGTGTAATGTACGTCCCCTTATTTATCCGTGACTCTGCGTATACAGGGTATTTCACGTAACTTAACCACCTTAAATCAGGGGAGAAAAATATTCTGTTCGAAGGCGCCAATACGGCGATGGGCCGAATTTTTTTCTCAAGGTCATTTTTTTCGAGATTTCAAGGTCATCGAATTTTTTTTTAACGGGACTACATATTTTCACTACAATACTCTTATAGCATATAAAAAAACAAATCCAACGAGGTGCAATATGTTGACCTTCACGTGACCTTTAGCGAAAAAATCATGAAATGTTTGTCAGTAAGCTCAGTACGCGTTCCGGGGACGGTAAATGAAGGAATTTCAATTTTATTGGAACAGTCTTTAGTTAAATCTTTATTTTAGAAGGTGTTCAAAATGTGCACCATGAATCTGGATACATTTTTGGAGGCGGTAAATAAATTCTTGCTGTACATTTTTAAGTTGCTCTGCAGTAATTGATCTACATTCATGTAGAACCCTTTGTCGCATGTTTTCTGCCGATGAAAGGAGAATACGAATGTCTGTCAACATATTGCACCTCGTTGGATTTGTTTTTTTTATATGCTATAAGAGTATTGTAGTGAAAATATGTAGTTCCATTAAAAAAAAATTCGATGACCTTGAAATCTCGAAAAAAAAAAAAGCACCTTGAGAAAAAAATTCGGCCCATCACCGTATTGGCGCCTTCGAATAGAATATTTTTCTCCCCTGATATTTTTTCTATCGTACAAAATAAGCGATATATTTAAGGTGGTCAAGTTACGTGAAATACCTTGTATATAAATATTTTCACCTCTTGTAATCGCGGCTGTGCATCATGTCAAACAGACAAGGGCTATGTGCGTTATCGTAGTTCCAAACCTTATCCTACCACGTCATCCTTGCTACATCATTCTAAACTTTGGCCCTACCGCGTCATCCTTGCTGCATCATTCTAACCCTTGTCTACCCCATCATCCCCTCCTCTATATCTGAACCTTTTAAAAGCACGGTACTTCCTTCACGGTGGTATTCTTTTATACGACTTTGTAACCACCAGTTTAAGGTACGGAGTCCAGATCCGAAACAGCAGCAACGTTGTACTCGATACTTAGTATTAATAAATATATTTTGGCGGTAATCTGTTGAATGGAAAAATGTGAAAAGGAAAGGAGAGGGAGCGTTTCGTCCTGGGCCTGCTAGTGGACTCGTCAGTAAGGCTACCTAGCAGACCCTGCCTTAGACGCGGGGATATACGATGGTCGGTTAAGGACGTATATATACGAACGAGGAAGGCTTCAGGTAGTTGCGGGAAAGGTGTCAACTCGGTAGACCTCTGATGGCGAATGTAGGAGGTAGTGCCGCCACAATATATATACTATATTTTAAAAAGCCGATAGTTCATTTTATTCTCGTACATTACACGTGAAATACTCCAATTTCAACATTTTTCGCGAACACTTCGCAACAGTAACAGTGGATCGTTACCTTGATCCTAAAAAGGTTAAAGAACTCTAGGTAGACTGTGGATCTTCGTATACAGGATGTATTATCCGACAGAATGTGATTCTGTGTGCACCAGTAACTCGCAAATACTAGAATAAAATTTCTTTCGAAATCCTCGTTTTTCCTTATATCCCTGTCTATGAACCGAAATTTGCATAAATATTCGCGGCCCAACGCAATCGCCACACAGTTCTCCGACGTTAACAGCCAGATATTACTCTCCAGAAATTTCTTTCGAACAATGCACAATAGACGGCATTGTTTCGGTCTCGCCCCGCACTTTCGCCTGTCGTGGCTGCCCTCCGCAACCGATCTTTGCATCCGTGGTTTCCGGTCACGAATATTAAAACACACCGCTCGTGGCGCAACGGTTCACAGAAACTCGAGAGCAACAGTTATCGTTCCCGCGCGTTTTACCACCGCGTACCAAGTATCGCGCTCTCGTGGAAACGAATGGCGGCCATAGCTTAGCCCAGAGGAGTGGAGATCATAAAAACGAAGAGACGCGCTCGTAAAATCGACGAAGTGCGGCGACATTCATGAAATCCCGGTCTCGCTCGGTTGTTTCGTGCGGGGGCCTTTTAAACAGACGGACCAGAAAGCAACAACGATGAATAGAAACTGTGCATTGTTTTCTTTTTTTTTTTCTCGGGACTTGAGGTTTGCGGTCTGGCCGCTTCCCTCCGTGGAGATCATCGTCGTAGGAATCGGTTCGCGTGCCAGATTCGGCTATGGCTCTGGCGTGGCTCGAGATTATCGATTTCGACGACGATGGGGATTTTCTCGAATACAAACGACAGCCACTTAGTCTTCTATCTCTTACGTAATTCCTGGCGGCGCTTTTATTGGGTTATTAAATTGATTTGTCACATCTTACGTGGTTGCTTTCCGTTCCCTCGGAACAGCGTCGGTTTTTGGCAAATGTTCTCGCTGGTTCTACCGATATCTCGTCGCGTGGTCTCGAGTGCAATGATCTCCGAATAATAGTCCGTTCTGACGATACTGTTTTTTCACCGATTCGCTGATTTTACGGAATCTTCACCGAAATTATTACCTCATCCACATCGGAATTATCTTTCGGTTGATGTAATTTTTATCGAGCGGCGAGTCGGTAGAAAATTTCAATAAAAACAAAAGGTAGAATCCTCGGGAAACAGTCATTAGCGAGGGCCACCACCACGCATGTATCATTCATAACTGCGACGAGGGGCCAGGGAACGAGTGGCGCGACAATTAGCCAGCTTCTGGCGGCGATCCGGTTGCCTGGTTAACGAATCCCAGCACGTACGGAACGAGCAGGTTTTAAGCTCCACGTGAGACGCTAACCGCGACGATCTAATTATGCAATTTAAATTTGAATCAGCGCGGCTGATGTTGGCCGCCTGTTCCCCGAGCTAGCGGACGTCCTCCGAGTAATAACGTGGCGGTGGTCGAGGGAGTGGGGCTACTTTGGGGAAACTTTTCAATTTTTGTTTAAGAGGCTTTCCAGCTGGGAAATTAACGAAACTGAAAGACGAGGAACCGTGGAATTTTTAGCTGTACGATGCTGGAATGAAATATTTTGTAACGCTGGAGATTCGATGCGCAAAAAGTGTCGAGAGAATCGGGGCATTTGGAGTTTTCTGTTGGGTTATTTAAATTAAACCATACACAGAGCTTTCCATCAGGGAGACTTCGATAACTTAAATATCATCGGTGGAAATATTCGTTAAGCGTACTTAGTATTTCGTTAACCTTTTGGGTACATTTGACGAGTGAGACTCGTCATCTGAATTTAAGAAGCAGGCGTTCTTCTTGTTCTATATAAATATTTCTATTTTGTTTCATTTATATATTTATTTATATTTTGTAACTAAAATGCTGTTTCAAAAATATATTTATATCACCAATATAAGTATATTCCAAATAAAATGTATTACTTTTACATATTAATCCATATAGCGACAAATTAAATCCGTCCCATGGGCATAAAAATCTTCAAATAATTCAGTACTCAAAGGGTTAATAGAACCAATGATTCCGAGGGATTTCGAAATTGTTTGATACCATTATCGTACTTTTACCCACGATCTCTTTTATGGATTTTTTTTCAGATTTCTTTTCTTTTCTAGGTTCCTTTTTCCAGGTGGAATTGAAGTTACTTTGAATGGTAACAAAAAGGTTTGAACAGTTGCAAACATTTGATACAGTATTTTCGAATCTACGATTACCTGTGTATAAAAGTAGGCCATGTATTTATAGGATATAATCTTTGTGTATATAAAAAAAAATTAGTTGCATGTAGTGCATGCATCTCATAGTCAGGCTCCGTACACGTCATAGATTTTATAACGTACGCGCACTATCGCTGCATTTAAAATACAAAGACGGTTCAAAGGTGACCCAGTATCACCTGGCCGAGATTTAATACGTTGGTTAAATATAATCCTGACCTTTCCAGACACTCTATATAAAATCACTCAAACGACAGTGATCTGTGCCTACAGTGAAACTAAAATGGTCTTGCATACAAACGTCCCAACGGTAACAGAATCAAAGGTCCATTAAAATTCTCGAAAATAACGTATGGAAACGATTAGCATCCCCGACTGCTGTCAAAATAGAGTTCGCAAAGTAGAATCGTGGTTCATCCATCAGGCGTAAACGTTTGGTCGAGGGTGGTGGCTGTTGAAGGGGAACGGTCGAGATGGGATGAAGACGGAAACGAGACGCGACGGAAGGCCGAGGGGTGATGGGAAGGGGAGGCGTCACGTTGAAGCCGGCGACGGTTGTTGTACACCGTGCCGGGATGAAACGTGCGGATCCCCTGGCACAGTTCCGGCTTACACGTTTGACAGCTGAGGAAATTATATTTCTCAACTGCCATTTAAGTTTGCGCGTCGCTTCGTTCATCAGGTCGAATAGGCAACCGGCAACCCCCCTTGGTGGATTGCCCTTCCCTTCTTCCTCTTTCCGTTCCGGCATCCAGTGTCCTTTTCATTCGTATTCTCCGCGTCTCCACCTTCCCATCTACCCCCTCCGGTATCCACCCTCGGATCCCCGGCAATCCAACTTCGGTGGTTTAATCCCTCGATGGTAACACGATCCAGATCCCTAGCTCGCTGCCCTCTAGCTAGGTCTTCTTGCTGATGGTCCACAACATTTTTACCGACAATCATACAATACAGGGTATTTCACGTAACTTGACCACCTTAAATATATCGCTTATTTTGTACGATAGAAAAAATATCTGGGGAGAAAAATATTCTGTTCGAAGGCGCCAATACGGTGATGGGCCGAATTTTTTTCTCAAGGTCATTTTTTTTTTTTCGAGATTTCAAGGTCATCGAATTTTTTTTTAATGGGACTACACATTTTCACTACAACACTCTTGTAGCATATAAAAAAACAAATCCAACGAGGTGCAATATGTTGACCTTCGCGTGACCTTTAGCGAAAAAATCATGAAATGTTTGTCAGTAAGCTCGGTACGCGTTCGGGGACGGTAAATGAAGGAATTTCAATTTCATTGGAACAGTGTACCGTGTAATTGTCCCTTGTGCTTGTAAACAGACATTCGTATTCTCCTTTCATCGGCTGAAGTATGTTTACAAGCATTATTATCAAAGTAAATCTTAGGGTTAAGGTAAGCCATTTGATTTCTTTCTGTGGGGACACCTAAAAAGTAAAGTTTACAATGATGTTCCCACAACAGCAGAGAACATGCGACAAAGGGTTCTACATGAATGTAGATCAATTATTGCAGAGCAACTTAAAAATGTACAGCAAGAATTTATTTACCGCCTCCAAAAATGTATCCAGGTTCATGGTGCACATTTTGAACACCTTCTAAAATAAAGATTTAACTAAAAACTGTTGCAATGAAATTGAAATTCCTTCATTTACCGTCCCCGAACGCGTACTGAGCTTACTGACAAACATTTCATGATTTTTTCGCTAAAGGTCACGTGAAGGTCAACATATTGCACCTCGTTGGATTTATTTTTTTATATGCTATAAGAGTGTTGTAGTGAAAATGTGTAGTCCCATTAAAAAAAAATTCGATGACCTTCAAATCTCGAAAAAAATGACCTTGAGAAAAAAATTCCTCGAATATTTTTCTCCCCTGATGTTTTTTCTATCATACAAAATAGGCGATATATTTAAGGTGGTCAAGTTACGTGAAATACCCTGTATATTACGATCTGATTAGCTTTCAGTAATGTGGTATTGTTGGACTGTTTATGTCGAAGCGGAGGAGATAGGAAGTCTGGCGCCGTAGTGTTTATAAAATTGTCTAGGCCCAGGCCCTTGAGGACCTCCGAGTCGGCGGGGCGATAAGTACGGATGGGCGCATGGTTTCGTTTCTGAGAATGTTTGGCGTGGGGGGTTTTTCCAGAATATCTGCGTGGAAAAGGGATTGGGACCTTCGGGTCAGGGGCGCGAGAAGCCAGAGTTGATTGGGACATTGCGTGGAGAGAATCGTGGAGTTTGTGTTCGAGTGTGAGAATTGCTTGTTGTATCGGTGAACATTTATTTTCTTTATATTTTATGTCATATATATCTCTCGTATTTTATTATTAATAAACTTCAATTCTTAGTTTTAAACACGGTCACACTTATTTTAAAAATCCCACAGTAATTTCGTTATAAAGAGGTATCCACTTAATTGTCGATCCACCCTATGCGTCTTAACTTTTCATTTTCGAGATGCAAGGACTCGTTATCGAACGAGGAAGACTTACTCAGACGATTCTATCGGCTGGTGAATTTGACGAGACGTCGACGAAAGCGACAAAATCGAACCGGGACGCGTCGAAGCCGATCCGGAATGACGGCAGCCAGATCGTAACCTTGCCTTTTAAGGGGATGAAAGGAATCAGCATTGAAAGTGTCGTCGGATTTAAGCACGGCCCCTGGGTATATCTAGCGAGAGAGGGGCAAGAACGTCTCTTGTCTGGCGTTCCCCCGGTACAGCCGGGTCGAAAGGTGAAACGAGTCGTCGTGGTGGGAGGGTGGCCACGGTGCAACGTGAAACGGGAACGTCTAACGAACTTAGAAAAGTACGTCGTAAAACCTTGCCATCTACTGATTGTCCCGTGGGCTCCGGATAAACCCTGATCACCGATTCGGAATTCAAGATCGCGGCAATAAAGATTAAAGAGAACGCCGTCGGAATAACTTATTTTTCGGCGATCTCGCTGAAACCGGGACACGTCACGTGCCACCTGGAACGCAGACGGAAACAGTGACTGCACTTTGTCACTTATTCCGTCGCTGGTCAATCGATCCTCTGACTATTTTCGATCAATAAAACTTCAGCTTCGTCAGGACGTTGCCTCGCGATATCTCTCGTTTTGGATGCGAAACGGGCTGTTTATGGAACGACGTGGCCCAATTTCCGAATGAATTCTTCAAGTAATTAATTCATTGTGTGACGTATATGTACAGGGTGTTTCGTTTAACTGGAAACGCAGGAATATCTCACGAAGGATTAATGTTATTAAAAAAATTTTTATACGAAAGTTGTTTGGTACAAAGGCGGACATTACGTGGTATAAATAATTTTTCTATGACTGTAGTAGTGGGGGAGATATCAAAGTCAAGTTAATTTTTTTAAATGGAACCCTGTACTTTTTTATTCATATTATGATAGTATTTGTTGAGACGAATACAACGAACTGCCACATGATATCATTCCGAGTTGTAAAATATCTTAAATTAAATACAAAGTCGTCAGATCAATACGGATCGTGTGTCGTAGGTCAGCTGAACTCTGTTGTCAGCGGAACCGATTGTTCCGTTTTTAATAAAATATTCCTGGTATGGAAACAACACTAATATTGTAGCAAATATGATTTTAAATTTCACTTACCACTACCTAACTTGTAGCATCAAGAATTAATTAATAATGTTTTACGTCATTTATTCTTCAACATGCCCACCATCGTTCCAAATACACGTTTCTATTCTGTTTACAAATTATCTTTCGACACTTTTCAACATCTTGTCGGTTATTCTTTCGCATGCGACTATAATCCTGTTTCGTAAATCATCTTAAAATCTTACTAATTTATCACTTCCTACTGCAGGGAATGATATCATGTGCCAATTCATTGTATTCGTCTCAACAAACACTATCATAATATAAATAAAAAAACGCAGGGTTCCATTTAAAAAAATTAATTTGACTTTGATATCTCCCTCACTACTACAGTTACAGAAAAATTATTTATACCACGTAATGTCCCCCTTTGTACCAAACAACTTTTGTATAACTTTAATCCTTCGTGAGATATTCCACCGTTTCCAGTTAAACGAAACACCCTGTATATGTATGTACTGCCTAAGAAAATCCTTGAAATCACCTTAATCTCAAAAACAAAACCTTGTATTCAATAGATGAATATGGACGTTTACGCATTTATAGCGTCAGCTGACTTACACAACGTAGCGAATTACACCTAGGGACTTTTATCGATATTTTCCTGTACTCTATTCTAGACGTTCCACTTAGCTATTCTTTCACGAACAATCATTCCCCATTTAATCGTTCCATCATCCTCAAACTATGCCACGATCCTCTGTAATACTACAAAAAATCTTCTAGCCTTCTTTATCAAATCTAAAGAGAAAAAGAATTCCATCCGCAGCATGTTGGTTGATTATCCCGTTCGGGTATTTCCAGGCCCGGTCAGCGGTCGGACCATCGCCGTTTTTCCTTTTGAAACCCTGCTTTCCTGGCAACATGTTCGCGTGCTCTGACCAGACCCTTCATATTTTCTGAATGAACACGACATGCTCGCCCGCCTGCGCTGTCGGGCCGACGCGTACTAGTAATTCATGTGGCTGCGCGGACCAGCTCCACGTACGACGCTCGCCTGGGAACCGAAATCGTTCTGTTCAACGTCCTCCGTGTCCCAGATTCTATTTTTATCCGGGGGTTCGCCAGACCTGCACAGAAATGTCGGCCAGTTTTCCAGCGTTAAGGCGATAGCAATTTAATCGTGATCCTGAACTGTCTCTCTCTCTCTCCAACACCTTCCCCCGAAATTCGTGTGCAGACGAGACTTAGGGGGATGGGCACTTGCTTCGCACATATGTTACATGCTTAGCTTGCTGTCTATCCGGTCCCTGCTGTTACGGAATTCTGCGTGGATCTATCGGCCAGCTGGACCTAATGGTCATTTCACGGACGAACACGTATCCGTTTCCCGTACAGTTACCCTCAAAACTCCCACCCTCTGTCTTGGCCCCCTCCCCACTTCATTCCACGGACCGAGCTGGTTTCCTAATCAGCGTGAAATTAACTGTCTCTGTTGGACGAAACTCCGGATCCGCTGTTACGTGACCATGAGATAGGATTTTAGGGGACGGGAATACAGGGGTGGATTGCCGTCGTACATGACGAGTCACGTTACACCTCGAAGTTCCCATTCTGCCGGAGATCAAAGGACCCGATTAGCACCTTTGCACGCTGGTACGCTCTAGTCCGTAAATGGTGGACGGTGTGTCACAAACGCTCTTTAAATATGAATAGATACACCGCGATGGTAGGGTTGAGGTTGAAGAGTCTTGTAATTTTGACGGTGAATGGATCCGTTTTCCAAGTGACGGTTGTTTTGGATGTTGCAGGGTTATTTTGGGGTTTTGCAAGATTGTTTCTGTGGGAATTATTAGCTTTTTATGGGTCTTTGATGGGGATGTATTTCGTTGTCGTGCGTTTTTGATTTATTGTTCTATGAATCAAATCGCTCTATTAGAGTATTCTTATATGTATATGAAATACTTTTGATTAGATACTGTTATGTCTCCACTGCAGGCACCCACAAAAATTATTTTGATAAGTTTATTAGTTCAACAGATAATTCATTATTTAACCGGTCGAGCCAGTGCGCTTGGACGCAGCGTTCACTTCAATTAATTTTCATTTGGCCAATTTTAAAGTGTCCATATTTTTGAAGATACGTCCTTAAAGAGCACAAATAGGGCTATAACCTCATTTTTATTCAAATTTTTAAATATTTCCTTAGTGCAAAAACAGGGCGTTTGTTTAAAACAATTGCAAAATGAATGGTTAAAACATATCTTTTTTCAACTGAAATAATTTTTATTTCATACTCTCATGTCACTACTATAAGTACACGCAAAGCTCATTTCGATCAGTTTGTTGGTTCAATAGTTACGATTTATTGAAAAAAGGTTGACCCTAAACTTCAAACAGCTGTAAGATCAGCAATTTTTTAAATTTTCAAAAATCCTTCGAGATACGTTTATATATCGCTAAAGACTACAATATATCCAAATTTGAACAAAATCCGAAATGGTGCTCCAAAAAGTGTCCGATTTCGCTTGGAATGACCCATACCCGAGCAGAAGTTATGACAGCGCGACTCGAACACACCACTTTCCCCGTAAAGAATGGTAGACGGTGCTTCCGGAAACGAGTTTTCTAAAAATAACTACCGTACACCACGGGTAGAATAATTTATGAACGTCCCGTAACATCAGGATCAAAATACGGAATATTGAAACGTTCCCGGGTTATCTCCGATTCCTGTATTTCCATTTCCCCCGACCATTAAAATCCCCCCCCCCCCGCTGTTAAAAAGTATCCTCCAACATCCTCGAACGCTAGTGAAGTAGAATCCTCGTAAATATTCAAGGAAAATTTATCCAGAGGACAATGTAACTAGGCAACGAACAGACCTTTGTTCAAGCATCGAGAAAATCGTTCGCGTATCGAAAAATAATTACAGAACCCTCCTCCTAGCCCCTCTGGATAAAATCTCTAATTCGCCCGATAAACGGCCACCATCCACGAAAATTACTGGTTACTAAGGAAACACATACAGCTGCCCGTCGTCGAGGGTTTTAAAGAATAATCGATACCCGTTAGAAATTCACCGGTCGAGAAATTCAATAATGCAAATTCGGTCTGGCACCGTATAATAATAAGAGTCCGGGGTTTTGAGTAGGGGATGGAGGAAAGGGTTGCTGGTGGAGAGACCGTTGAAATGGTAGCGCCACGGAGATCTTTATTACGTGGGCGGGAGTTGAATCGATTGGGGATCGGCTCGATCCGGTTGGCGAACCCTCTTTTCATCCCCCTGCTGACTGGTCCTTCGCTGGTTAATTGCGACCAGCTCTCGCACGGCCGCCCGTCGTTTGTCCCGCGGGCCATTCATCGACCGTTTAATTCGGAACAATGTTTACGCGGTCGGGGCACGTTTCATCAGATAAAACCGGATCACGTAGGGGGTAGGTCACGAAAAATTCTCGTCGCGACTCCTTATGGTACGAGGAAAACAATTACAGTGAGGCGACGAAAACGGACAAAAGGGGTGGTTTTTAGGATCAAGGGGGAGGGGAGAGATGTTGGTGTAGCTACGGCGGCCTTTAGTAATTTCCTGGACAAGAAAGCTCTCCGCGCAGAGGGACGCATTAACCGAGACTAGAGCAACTACCAACACCCCCATCCCCTTCTTCTATGTGTGTGCTGCAACCACCCCTCTTGGCTCAACGACGAACCTCCTCGCTCCTACGTTTTCCTGGCTGTGGCGCGCAACGAAATGCCTGCGTGCCACGACATAACGGCCCGTAAAACGTAATGGCTAACGAAAATACGACCCTAATACGGCCACCACACGGCGAACATTAAACACCGCGGGTTGGCCATTTTCCCGGCAGACAGAACGCGCGAGTGTCCTTCGCGAAGAGCGATCGAGAGACCATACCCTCGATCGGTTGGGTCCGAAATTCATATGTGGGATTACGGGGAGTTGAGCAGTAATCAGCACGTTACAATGATACTCAATTTATTTCTATACAAGTTCCTTGCGCGCGCGACAAAGTTCTGTTCAGAATCTCGGCACAGCCAGACTGACCGCGCCTGTCCTTACGCGCTCACTTAAAAACGACGAAAAGAAAAAGGATAGACAGAGTAAAGAGAAAGACAGACGACGTAGGGGAGGAAAACGAAAATGCCGGGAAACTCGGAGAAAGTGCAAGAGATGGTGAAAAGGAGAAATCAGGGTACAACAAGGACCGCACAAGCTGGTCGGCAAGTGTGTACGGGCACTCGACCTTCACGGCGCCCTAAACAGGAAGTTAAAATTGAAACAGTGAAAAGCTTAAGGGGACTTTCCCATTCAAAATTGAAAAAAAAAAGACACTTTTTTAATATTTCTTTGTAAAGAAACTATTATATTTGGAAACATAATTCCTTTTGGACGCTATTATATATATTATTAAGAACATAAAGAAATTTTTTTCTAGCACTTTTAGTTCACCACGACCGCTGTAGAGGGCGTCTTCCAAAAAGCCACGTTTTAATCGGTCAGATACTTTGCAGACGTCCTGTAACAAATTAAGTAAAAATTCAAACGGGATTCTATTCGTGAGACTTAAAACTAGACAATAAACCTCTAAAAGTTCATAAAACTACCCCCCCCCTTTTTTATACAGGGGTGAATTGGCCTCAAAAAAGAGTGATTTTTCGAATTTTTTGGAAAAATATGTATAAAACGATAAAAAATACAAAAAATAAAATATTTTAGAGGTTTATTCTCTAGTTTGAAGTTTTATTTCTCACGAATAGAATCCCGTTTGAATTTTTACTTAATTTTTTACAGGACGTCTGCAATGTGTCTCACCGATTAAAACGTGGCTTTTTGGAGCCTCAAAAAAGAGTGATTTTTCGAATTTTTTGGAAAAATATGTATAAAACGATAAAAAATACAAAAAATAAAATATTTTAGAGGTTTATTCTCTAGTTTGAAGTTTTATTTCTCACGAATAGAATCCCGTTTGAATTTTTACTTAATTTTTTACAGGACGTCTGCAATGTGTCTCACCGATTAAAACGTGGCTTTTTGGAAGACGCCCTCTACAGCGGTCGTGGTGAATTAAAAGTGCTAGAAAAACATTTCTTTATGTTCTTAATAATATATATAATAGCGTCCAAAAGGAATTATGTTTCTAAATATAATAGTTTTTTCATAAAGAAATATTAAAAAAGTGTCTTTTTTTTTCAATTTTGAATGGGAAAGTCCCCTTAACAAAGAAGGACCTATAGGAAAACCCAGACCCTCGATAAAAGTGGTCGTAGCTGTAAGACCCCGGGTCTCGCCCGAACCTGGTTACCAAATGTTCATGACAATAACCAGACTCGCACGAGACCGTGACAAACGCTAAAAACTAAACGCACAGAAACAAGGGCGTGGTGGCAGTCCTAAAGCCGCCACACATATATGTAGGAGAGAATTTTGTGCGTGTTTGTAAACTCGATGTATGAACGATGAATGTTTGGAACTAATCGAATGTTTAGAATAAGATTTGTTTAGCTGCGTATGGAAGAATTTCGTGTGACTGTTTAGATTGGGTGATTGGAATTTCTAGGAATGATTACGTAGTTTGAGAGCGAGGGATGCAAAGCTTGTGTGTGTGTTGTAGGTGTGGATGCTTGAGAGGGCAGAGTGCGTGATTTCAGGGCAGTCGTTGGAGAATGGTCGTGTGGTGACATTGCACTTGGAGAGCTGTCTAGCGTGTTGTGTGTATTTTGAATATTTTGACTATACTATTATTTTATTTTAATAAACAATACATATATATATTGGAAATCTCTAATTAATTTCCTACATATATATCGTACAGGATAAGGGGGATGGAGAGTCTTGGATACGTGTGTAGAACCTTGAGAGGGTGGGGAATATAGGATGTGATTATCTTAAAACTGTCCTTGTATTATGTTGTACTAACTAACAAAAATTTTCTATTAAATAGTTAGCAGTATAATCATCTAAGCTGATCACATTTCGTGGTCCACCCTGTAGACTCGGTAAATTTTTCGAGCAGTTCGCCCCTCTTTTTATCGCTCCCCGAGGCTCCACACGGCGGAGACACTCTCGGCGTTGTCTTTTTTTATTTGACACAAGGACGAGGAGCAACGGCGTAACTCTCAAGTTCAGGGTCGTAAGTTTCGTTGGTAACCAGGGACTGACGCGAAGGATGCGTGAGGAGGAGGGCCAAAGAGGATAGGTGAATTCGGGAGGTTTCGTGGTTCGACTGATTTGGATCTCCTATCAGGGGCTCTTTCCGATGTTTCTCTTTGAGTAGGTCAAATGATTCTGAAATGATAAAGTTGGCGTTTACTGTAGTAGATAAATGCATCTAAAATTATCACCCGAAACGATTTCCCCGTTTACAATAAAGCTATATTAGTCGAAAAATCAGTAGTAATATTCCCATTTACTTTCTCGGACCAAAATGTGGGATCGCTCTCCGATGCTCCCATCGAAACCACGAACACCAATTAAACAAAAACACATAGATATGTCAGGTAACAGAGTTAACAGAGAAACTGTGTTAAAATCAATGTTCACCGTTTTTACCACATTGACTGCCACAGTGAAAATGGCCGTACGTAGTCAGACACAACTTATCTCGTTTTTTAAGTCATAAATCGTCGAAAATATATGCGTATAGTTAATAGAGGCTGTTGGTCATGTTTTAAACTATACTGCGATCGTAATTTAACGCACAAATTTTATAACAATATTTAAATAATCCAGATTATTTGCAATGTACGTGTCATTGGAAATGGGTTAAAATAAATATTGTAGTAAATACTATAAATTCTTTTTCTACTACTTTTATTTCTCGGCTTGGAAGGACGTCTTAATACTTTGGAAATCGTACTCGAAATGAGGAAAAATCCGTAAGAGCACGACCGAGAGTCAGTCGTCCACTTAAGAAAGAAAATAGACCCGGACTGCATACAGTTTATTACCCAGCCCTCAGATCAAAACGTTACAGGCCTCCCGTTACGATGACATCCGGTCTATTGTATCATTTTCACTAAACCAGTGTTTCTCATACATAACACTATTCATTTTTGCTTACTAGCTGACACATTATAATTATGTAGTAAAAATCCAACACGTGTTACCCATATTTGGGTGACGTGGCAGTCAAAGTGTTAAAGATACAAGACACGCCACGATCGAGTACTACCTATCCACAGCCATCGTCAGTCCAGCGCAAAAAAAGGCAGTCTCTGCCGCGAAGGGGGGAGGGGGGAGGTAATGTAACGTGCCCGTGGCGGCGCACACGGCTAGTGTTCTGAAATTTAAGCAACCCACACAGTGCACGGAACCGACGAAATTGAAGTGGCGCATGGAAATAGCGGAGACACCCCGTGACAGAGACGCATACACCACACGGGTATGAGACCAGGGGGTTGGATGGGGCCGTTTCGCGTCGCGTGAGTGCTTCAACCCTGTATACATAGAAGGCAGCTTGAACCCGATCGATCGTGAAACCGTCGCCGTCGTCGTACTACTTGGTACCGGGAATGTATTTTATCAATTTTTATATTCGCCACGCGTTTTCATCGGCGACCAATTGCGACCGGTGAATTTGCATGATTAATTATTCGACGTCGCGCTCTGGTACCGGCTCTCCGAAACGAACACCGACGAAAGCGTTTGCGGGGTGACCGGGCCTCCCTGTACGATAAATCAATCTAAAATATTCATCGATAATTCTCGTGTAAATGTTAAATATAATTTTGTGTCGGAGAAACTTTCGTCTGGAGAAGAGAGACTTGGAATAACTCCACGAATAGAACGAAATTACGATATCTATTGGAGATAAATAAACTTAAACAACTGTAGATAATTATATAGAGTGTGAACTCTCTTCTGTACACTTCAGATTCGCTGAAGAAATCCTTAGCACCCGTTCATAGATGATTACTGTGCTTCATAAAGTATACGCCTATCTAACCATGCATCCAATGGGAAAGACTCCATTTACAAGCGACACCCATACGCGTGGAGGATGGCGCCATGAATGATACGACGCGAGGCGAGCTAGAACGAGGTTTATGGCTTTTTAATGACGATCGTTCAACGTACGATCTGCCCCCACCTCCATGAAACGTTAGAACCGACACGATCGTGTTCGAGCGTTCTTCATGCACTAACACTGATGATTTCGGCGGTGCACAGTCTACTTAACGATCCTCTTGTTAGCTGTGATACCTACTAGTAGCATACTTGTTCAAGGAGTCCAAAGTAGACAGTAGACGTAGCGAGCTCGCCACGACGCGACGGGGAATAACTGAAGAAAAAAATCGTCACGGAACTTTTAAGGAAAAAACACACAGCGTACACAAATTTTTCCTGTGAACTGTTTCATTCTCCAGGGGAAATACAGACACATAGACTCCCGGGATTGAATTTTAAAAAGTTTATATTCCGTGTGCGTCACAGAAATATTCCGGAACGACACCGTGAATTTGAATATTTCTCCCGTGGTGCTCCAGATTTTAGGATGAAAAACTAGTTCCAGGGAGAGGAGGAGATGAACAGAGGCCAGAGAAATTTGTACAGAATGTTCGTCGACTCGATAATCTACAGAATTAGACGGACGATGGTTTTAACGAGGCCGTCGAGAGGACAAATGATTTAATTGGCCACCCTCCGTCGCGAGCGTGGTAATACTTGGAAGGAGAAAGCGAGAGAATGAGAGGCCTCTTTCGAGGTGGATTTTTTTTTTGAGGATAACTCGGTCGCGGAACGCCTCCCTCAAGACCACCCGGGAATTGTTTTCGGCTTGGAGTTTCCTTCCCTTCCCGCCGGTTAAATGCTCACTCAACCCACATTCAGTAACTCCGCGAAGTAATTGCTACTCCGAGCTGTCAAGGTCCTAAACCTGTTCACGAAGTACCCGTGTGGAACTCTTGTCCAAGTACCGCGGGCGAACAAAGGTAGATTGTTTATTGTGAAACGCCGTCGTTATTGTCGATTTTCGTTGAAACTGAAAATTAGTCCGCATACGCGAAGATACGCTTACATACGTACTGCAATTATAAATAATTACAGAATACTGAAGATAAGTGTACAATTGCTGCACAAGATTACAGGCTAATCAAGATAAAAGTTCTTTCCCGTTGCAATTATTTGCGCGGAATCCGGCTTACTCCTACCTCCTACAATGTCCCAGGTTACATAAATCGCGAGCTAACATGTCAAACTTGCCTCAACCTCGCATGATTAGCAACAATTTTACAGCGTAGTTACCGCAAGAATTGTAATTAATGACCGCGAGAAGAAAAAGAATTTGAGATTCGGCGTTCAATCTAGAACTACAATCCGGATAATGAAATTCTTCGCAATAACGCCAGTCGTCTAGCTGGCTCACAGCTGCGAAAGAAAAACCCATCTCGCTGGTAGAATTGAAAAAAAAAAAAATTGCGCAATGTAACATGGCCCCTCTTTATTTTCCTCGAGAAATAACGCGTGTCGGTGATCGCGCGTGCAACGAATGCCAGAGCCATGGAAGCCACAGAGCATGTACTCGCTGCGTTGACTCCCCTGCGTTTTATGGTTTATTAGCCGTCGCGAGTTTGTCCGTGTCGTAACCTTTCCACCGGAGCAATCCGTAAACCCGCTGTTTTCACGGTTTCGTTGGACGATCCTAACGGCGACCAGTAGAATATTTCGTTGTGTTTTTATCCGTTTCATTGGTTCATTGGAGTATCCTTGGTTGCTTCGAAATTTGTAAACCGTGTCGATAACCATCGATGCAATGTTTTTAGTTTCATGATATACTGTGGATACCATCGAATATCGAATTTAAAATATAGGAAACGATATTTTCATACGAAACATTTTATACAGGGTATTTCACGTAACTTGACCACCTTAAATACAATATCGCTTATTTTGTATGATAGAAAAAATATCAGGGGAGAAAAATATTCTGTTCGAAGGCGCCAATACGGTGATGGGCCGAATTTTTTTCTCAAGGTCATTTTTTTCGAGATTTCAAGGTCATCGAATTTTTTTTTAATGGCACTACATATTTTCACTACAATACTCTTATAGCATATAAAAAAACAAATCCAACGAGGTGCAATATGTTGACCTTCGCGTGACCTTTAGCGAAAAAATCATGAAATGTTTGTCAGTAAGCTCAGTACGCGTTCCGGGACGGTAAATGAAGGAATTTCAATTTCATTGGAACAGTGTAGAGTGTAATTGTCCCTGGTGCTTGTAAACACACATTCGTATTCTCCTATCATCGGCAGAAAACATGCGACAAAGGGTTCTACATGAATGTAGATCAATTACTGCAGAGCAACTTAAAAATGTACAGCAAGAATTTATTTACCGCCTCCAAAAATGTATCCAGGTTCATGGTGCACATTCTGAACACCTTCTAAAATAAAGATTTAACTAACGACTGTTCCAATGAAATTGAAATTCCTTCATTTAAAAAGGAACGTGAAGGTCAACATATTGCACCTCGGTGGATTTGTTTTTTTATATGCTATAAGAGTATTGTAGTGAAAATATGTAGTTCCATTAAAACAAAATTCGATGACCTTGAAATCTCGAAAAAAAAAAAAACGACCTTGAGAAAAAAATTCGGCCCATCACCGTTTTGGCGCCTTCGGACAGAATATTTTTCTCCCCTGATATTTTATCTAACATACAAAATAAGCGATATATTTAAGGTGGTCAAGTTACATGAAATACCCTGTGTATGTATTACGAATTATATTGAGTATTAGATAGAGGTGTGGATCGATTGTGGAGCGACTCCGTCTGGTTCACAGTGGTTCACGCGGAAATATCTTTGTGTTTCTTTTTACGAATGTAGATGCGATTTATTCGTGGAAAACGGAGGCGGGACGCGTGCACGACTGCCTCGACGGGCGTTTACTTTACCGAGAATAGCGCGAAAAATATTTCCGCACATCAAAGGACTGCTCGTTCGAACGGTTTCCAGAGCGCGGCCAAGCGACCAACGCGCACTCGATAGGAAAGTTTCCTGACGGGAAATATCGAATATCGTAACGTTTCCCACGATTCTGCGACTCCGAGCAGCGATAAAGCAAAACCAAATATGATTTAAATAAGGTAAAGAGATAGAGGGGCTTTCTTGTTGCCTTCGCTGGTGCCCTTCCATTGAAATCGGGCACGATTTGCAGGCGCAACCATTCTGTCACGATATTCTACAGGTTTTGATATTCTATATTTTTATTGATCAATATTTTTGAAAGCAAATAAACAGTAATACATTCCGGGCACATGTGATTCATTTATTAAAAGTGTTGTCTCGCCGAAAGGGTTAAAAGAAGCTTGATGTAAAACAAGTGGGAGAAAATTAAATGAAAATATAAATTACATTAGAACAATGAAGGAGCAGAAACAGGAAAGAGTAGTAAAGAAAATTTTAATATAGGCATAAAAAGGGCTCGTTAAAAATGTATAATATTCGTATAGTAAAGAATAAAATTTTTCACACCTACAACAATACATGTCACTTTTGTATAAATAAAATCAGACCCTCATAATTGAACTACGAATTTATATCATAACTGAATACACGTAGTAGAGAAAAATTCCAAACTTTCAGACCGTTTGACAACATCCTTGTTCTATTTTCGTAATACGTATAATAAAATCTTTCACGATGAAAACTTTACTTCTATTTCCTGTTACTCTTTAAATTCAGTTATTAATTTCTGTACCCTTTTAAACTCTCTTTCGTTCCTTTTCCTGAAATACTTTATCAATATGTTATGTACTTTTGCATACTGTAGGAAAATTATATACAAAAATTCAAACTAGCCCGCGAAAAGGTTAAAACCATTTGTCCAATGAAACTGCTCGTTCATGCAAAGTTTTCCGGGTTAAAATGCCCGACGTGAAATATCGGGACCGACATCGAGCCGATAACATACTTTCCTTCGTTTTCATCGGAAGACTGTGTGTTGGTCGATCCGGCTAACGTGGTTTCAGGTTATACGGTTATACCAAACCCGTGGATGGGGAGTTCGAATGGTCACCGAGGGAGAGTGGTCAAACGTCGATCGAGCGTGGAAAACGCATTGGCGTTGGATAAAAGCCGCGAAACATTCGAAAGCGCGATGCATTAAAAGGTAAAACCGATACGCGTCGGTTCCCTGAAAGCTGCCGTAGCTTTTACCGGGTCGTTCGTGTACCGGAATGTTCAGTAGGAAAAATTAGACACGCTGTATATCGTGAATAAAAATGGTAATTATGCGTTAGCAAGAACGCATAAATAGTATTAAACTTTATTTTATCTCATATCCGAGTTAAGAAGTGCTATAAATGCATAAACATTCGCAGTCTAGTAATAACAGTTTAATCATTTCTCTCTAAGTACCCATCTTCCTTAATTTCAAGTACCATTTTTGACATCGTTGCCGGCGTCTGAATTTATCAAATCAAGCAGAAGATATAAACAAGTGTAAGAACACTTACCTTGTTCCAGTAACGTCATTCTGAACGATATTTCGACGATCGCAATAGACACTCGTAAATCAAAAAGTTGCCTGAAAATCGCAAGTTCGATAACTTCGAATTAAATTTTCTCGGATGAAAAAACTTACAATTTCCTGTGTAACTGAATACGATCACGAGCAATCTCTCTCAAGAAGAAGCATTACATATGTAAATGAACTGTAACTCGGGCTTGGATCACGTGACAATTTTTATTCGACCGTGTAGTCTCCAGTTAAGTACATAATTCGAAGCTTATTCTGTGTTGACCATCTCTCGCACACGTTATGTGCCACGACACGCCTGGACCGGAAGTTTCTCGGGCACAAGTTACTCACAGAGAAACATTCCACGCGTTTGGATTGCTCGGAGTTCAGGAGTGCTCTGTGACGTACACTTCGATATACAAACCGACCGAGAAAAATATTCCTATCGTAAAGGGACCGTTGTTTTTCCGTTCGAGCGGATAGGCACGAGCATTAGATTGAATATCCAACGGGCCAGATTTCCCACGGGGACGACCAAGCCCGTATCTTCCGACACGAAATCGATAAATATCGAATCGACCGCCCGTATTTAAAAGAAACCAATCCCCCGAACACAGCTTATCTCCATCCCCTATCGATAAGAAGAACCGAGGCTCAATTTGCATAAGAAATATCCAATAAAAAAAAAAAAAAAAAAAAAAAAAAAAAAGAAACACATCTCCTGATCTCCGACTGCCATCGTGTCAAGGTCTACGAGCGCCGTAGGAACCCGAACTTTCGACTTTATGCTCGTTCGCACCGGCCGTTTGCGACCTGGGAGGGTGAAGAGTCTGGTATACCGAGGATGTAACAGGTGGCACATTCCCCTCTCGCCCCATCCATCCCCCACTCGCCCCCCTTCGGGCTCGACGACGTGCGATTTCGCGCCGCACCGTCATTATTGACGCTCCCTCCCCCTCCCCAGCGAAGATGGGAACGCTCTGATCCTCCCCCACGCCCCCATCCACGCTCTTAAAATCTTCTCTCCAGAGGAATTCTCCGTTCACGCTCGATCGAGGCCGTGGCCCGCGTCGTAACCGCTCGTCCTACCGATTCCGTCTCGCAATAAAGCTTCGACCGGGCATCCGCGTTCGCGCGCGCAGCATGGAATAGAAATTGCACGATTCGCGAGACGGGAAATTCATCGGCCGATGACATTGTTGCTACCCCTCGCTGTTCCCCCGTGTGTTCCATCGATAAATGGGATTGAAGATGTTACGTCGTGACCCTGATTTAGTTTCAGACATAGTTGGAACACGGATTTGTTTGTACAATTTTTTGTGCAGGTATAGAAAATTAATTTAAACAAAAAGGAAATTTTCTTCATCCTTCTGGGGATATCACAGGGTTATCCTGTTAAATTTCAAAGTTTTACGGAGAACAGGGGCAAGAGGAGGTGGGAGAATCGAAACGCCTTGGTCGCTTCTAGTCCAATTAGTATTTCGCGGCTGGCTGTGGCCTGCGCGGGACGAGAATAGGTGCGAGCGTTTTTCCACGAGGGGAAAGCATAATTGTCCACGTCGTTCGATGTTAACGTCGGACGCTGAAATATTCACGAAACAAAACACTCTGGTCGCGATCACTCCGCGCCATTTCTCGCCTAACCCAGACCTGCAGTCACTCTCTCGATGGTCCCTATTGTCTACCCTGTGTTCACACGCGATCATTTTCCTCGACGACTTTGTTCCTCTTCTCGTCTACGCACAGTGTGGTATCTTACAAATCTAGCGAAACTAAATTCATGGAGCACTAACTGATAAGTTTCAGAGAAAGTTGTAGCAATATATCGACTTTTTCTTCCGTTAAATTTAGCTGAATTGGGAAAATACCACACTGCGGCGTCGAACATTTGTATACACGCGTTTATACGGCGGATACTTCACTCCCGACCACAAATTCTAGTTTTTTTTTTAGTCACAGAATTTCGTGGTCCAAGTATGGTTCCATCCCTCAAGAAGATTCCCTTTCATCCCTCGAATGCGTATCAATAGACACGATACGATTAGCAGTCACACACAAACGTTGCATCGCTTTCGGATCCTGGCCTAATGGAATCTCCTCGTGAACCTCTGAACGAAGGAATCGTGTCGATCCATTTTCTTTCGGGGGAGGGGGACAGCGAAAAGACCCATTAATCACACCCCGAACGGTTGAATCGAAACGAAACCGACCAAGAGATTCCCGAGACTCGCCGAAACTTCTCGATTTTCAACGGTGAAAATTTTCACCACGTTATTTTAAATGTCTGGATATGGGTTCGTAATTTTAGTTGAGCTTCTTGAGAGACTTACAAAAGATCTTCTTACCTACAATTTGGGAAAGATGAAATAGTTCTCTGTATGTCTGGGAAATATATGTCTGACCAATGACGGTGGTATTCTACTGGGATCGTGATTTCTTTATACTACTTTCCTGGGATTAGTTTATTTCGAGGCATTTGTAAAGTACCCTTTTTTTCAGCAAAGTGAAAATTAATTAACACTGCCAATCATGAGTCAACGTGTCACTTTATACCCTGACGATACAAGTACAGTCACTCTATAAGTCACGCATACACACACTTGATCATTCGATAAAAAGATCACGCTTCGATAAGCGAATCTTCTCTATCCTTCGTTAGAAAAAGCAACAATTGCGTTCATTCGTGTTTTTCTATTCGTTGAACTACTTGTATTTGATCTTTCTCAGGGGCATTGGAGATTGGGTATAGAAGAGGAGCATCGTCTTCGTTATGTGGCCATACATAGATCGTTCCCCAATCATAACGCATTGTCTTTCGGCATTTATACCAGTGTATTTACAAAATTACATATATATTTATATATATATATATATCGAATATCGCTGCAAATGAGTATCACGTGTGTATTTATGCATGAGTATGTGTATGTATGTATGTTTTTGATTGAATGTCTCTGTCGGTGTGTCCTTAAGCGATTAGACTTCGTACGCTATTGTAAGAAACCTTCTAAACGTTACAATTCAAATGTATTTTTCTCCCCTCACCTTTCGTTTATTTTCGACCCTTTCCCTCTTTTTTAATAAATCTAAATTTACGCGGTAGGATGAGCGCCCTTCGAGCGGGCTACGCATGTTCGCCGGCAGCTCCACCGCTGTTGTGGGTTTTTTTTTATTTTTTTTTATATTGTTTGGCAACGTTTGATTCGTCTGGCACCGTTTCCCGTTTCGACGCTGTCGGCCCTTCGAAAAACAGAACGGGATATCACCGTGGAGAATCTTTCGTACAAAATTGGCAGGAATCGTTTTCTTTTAGATTTTCGGGACTCTCCGATTAGCCGCGTGTCTTGCTACGATACGCACCGCGATCACACACCCACACGCACACACACCCTCGTCGCGAAGAAATTGTTCTCGAAGTCTGACGTTGAAAACGCTTCTCGAATGTTCGGTCCTCGACTGATTTGATAAGGTACGCACCTTATAAAATCTAATCCAGACCGATAATATTATCTGATCATTGACTTTTGATTAACAGCGACACAATTATTTTTTAAAGAAATGTAAATTTCATTGGATTATTATGAATGTTAGTATGTGATTCACTACTCCTTTTGTTTACACGACCGTATTGTAACATTGGAAACTAATTATACTAAATATTGATGAAGTTAACCGCTTAAGGACATAGTTAACTAGGTTTTTACGTAATGTGGAATTTCCTTTATTCCGAGTTAACTCAGACTTGCTACACCAGTTCGGTTTATTCGAAAACATGAATATTTGTGTGATTAATTTTACCAGAATCCTGTAAAAAATGCAATCTTTAAGCGGTTAAAAATCGTACAAATGTTTGGTTTTCTTAAAAATGAAGACTGATTTTAGTTCATAAGCAGATTAAATGTATCATTTCTATTAGGGATCCTGTCAAAAGGACCAAATTTTATATTTCAACATTTGTGTTACATAGCCAAATATTCTGCTTGAAACCCCGGTAAAGCTGTCACAGAAATGATTCGAATGAATCGACAAGTAGATGAGCCAGATTTTCGAGAGTCCTTAACCAACACACTTCCAAAAATAGTGCCTCAAAACATCCCGAAAAGACTTTCCCATTCATCGGGTATTAAAGCAATACGGCAGATAAATTTTCAAGAGCTTTCAACTTTAAGCTCTCCCCCGTTGGTCTGAGTCAGACTGACCCATTCTACTTGAACCACTCTCCAGTCCTCCACTCGAACACATCCGCTACGTTCATACAACCGAACGGTCGAACATCGCCCACGAGATAAACGGAGAAATTTTCTGCTTCCATTTCCATTCGTATGTCTCGTTTATTTTTCGACTTTTCCATCGTCGTCGTTTGGAACATCGCGAAATATTCTCTCGATCCGTTCGAACTTTTCGATCGCCGATGTTCTTCGAGTCGTAGCAAAACGAAAAACGCAAGAAACTGTGGGACGATTTTCCGGGCCATGCTACGCGATTTCTCTCCATCCTGAGGCTAAACCGTGCGATTCGCTCGATCAGCAGACAGCCCATGTAATTAGCGCGTTCCCTCGCCCGACGATTAGGCGGTCTATCCGGGCCGGTAATTAACGTTGGCATCGTTAGCGCGTTAGTCTCGTTTACCCTCCTACCCCTTCGCAGAGCCAAATAGAGGGGTTGAAACGGCCGTGTGTATGTGTGTGTGAGACTGCGAATAGAGAAGGGTCCGTCGGTTCCATACAGATTAAAAATAATAACCAGCGACCCGCCCTCGTCACGGTAAAGTGTTCCCATTTTCTTTGGGAAAGGCCCGACGAAATGGCGCCAGGTGTAATTAACACGTTCACTGGTCCCCGATTCTGTAACATATTCCTCACTCGAACGATTCATGCGAAGAAGTATTTTTCCTTTGGAATGTTTCGATGCTATCGAGATTCAGAAAATAATTCGTTATATTTATCAGGATCACGTATCGAGATCCTTTTAAGAAATCACAAGTGACAGATAAATTTTTAATTTATGGATCTTTAACACTTTGACTGCCACGTCACCCACATATGGGTGACACGTACATTGCCAATAATCTGGATTATTTAAATATTGTTATAAAATTTGTGCGTAAAATTAAGATAGCAGTATAGTTTGAAACACGACCAACAGCCTCTATTAACTATACGCATATATTTTCGACGATTTATGACTTAAAAAACGAGATAAGTTGTGTCTGACTACGTACGACCATTTTCACTGTGGCAGTAAATGTGTTAAGTAATTCATAGGAGCAAGAGTGAAAGCAGGAATTTCCTTCAATTATGAGTTGATACATTTGAAATTGAATCTTCTCAATTTTTTACTGAGTGAAAATCCTGTAGGATGTTGGCAAAGTATTATGAATATAGATCCTTGATTTCGTCGAAAAACACAGCAATTCGTGTATTCTAACAGATCGGAACAAATTCTTGAGATCTATATCCTTTCGAAATACGTGGTCTGCGGTCACGTGTATGTATGCACGAGTCAGTGGATCCACAAAAGTTAGTACGTTATCCCAACCCAACTGTGGAAAATACAGTGAACGTGTTAAAAGTACAAAGAAGAACATCTGATAACGAAAGAAGAAGACTATAATCTGATAACGAAAGAAGAAGGCAACTTTTCTTCCTTTAACCGAGAAACCTTTTTCGAGAAGTTATAAATCGCCGCAAAAGGTTTAAACAGGTTCTCGGCAGGTTCTTACAAAATGCGTATCGCACGGAAACAAAAAAAAAAAAAAAAAAAAAAAGGAAACCAAAAAAAATCTTGTTCAGGATTCGGTAATTTCACTGTATCACGCGACTACGCGTGCTGGTACGAGAAGAATTCAACAATAGGGTTTCGTGTCTCCCCCATGTTTTTTTTACGATACGTCCTCTGCACCTTTCGTGGCCCGAAAAAGTTCATCGCTTCCCGTTCCACGATCTTGCAAAAACTCTTGCGTTTTCCAGGATTTCCCTCAACTTTCACGGTTCCATCAAACTCCTCCAACCCAGAAGACATCGGGAAAAAATACAAAGAATCTTGACACACACACACATTTCGCCTCGATTTTCTTGGACGTGGATTTCTCTTCTCTGTCGTGGCCTGTCCATTAATCCTCCGGCCGCGAAGAAATGCAGAGACAGAAACTCTTCCAGGCCACTTGACGTCGAAATTGCGCTAATTCCGATGATTTACCGTGGCAAGTCCATGGGGGGGAGCCAGCCCTGTCAGAAAGGACAGATACAAATACACGAGACCAGTTCTAATTCGCGGGGAACACGCGAGGACGCGTGCGTGGCCGACAACGCGGCATTCATGAACTTTCCTCTCCGCTTCACCCCCCTAGCTTCACTGTTTGTTTCCTTTCCCTATTCTTCCTTAATTTATCTTCCAGTAACAACCCGCTCCATGACTTCGCCTCGCCTCGTGGAAGCTTCCGCGAAAGAAAAATCTCAGGCTTGGCTCTTCCGCCTTCTCTATCCGGCCAAAGAGAGGCGAAAACCGCGCCAGGAACGGAAACGGTCTTTCTTGCGTGCTCGAGGGAAACGAGGGAGGATCGAGTGGGCACACGATTCCCGATTCTTCCTTTAGCCCTTGGTCTATCCGTCCGATCAAACTCGTTCCGTGGCTACCGTTCTAGGTGTGCAGTTTGACGGGGAGATCATTTACGATCACTGGATGTCTTCTGTGTTAGCTGGATAGATGTGTACCATTAGCGAAGGAAAGCTAAACGAATCTGGTATTTGCTCGGGTATAGACATCGATGGCGAAACTGGAATTCTTTCGATGTCTGGGTTAAGTACCTAACCCAGATCCTTGATAGATGCGCGGTTTCGGTGGATATGTGTACTTAGAAGGGAAAAGCCGATATTGGACTGTCTTCTGATTAAGTTATCACGATGTAGGCTGATGAGTTGTAGATAGTTTTTTCACATCCTATGTGTACCTGGACCTGTCATCTTCCATATCGAGAGTTCATCGTCATCTGGCTTCTTAGTAAGCTAGTAATATTGTAGGAGCGTTGTAAAAATGAGAGGGCCCAAGCGGGATTCGAACTCACGACCCCCGGCGCCGAAAGCAGAGACTCTACCCACTGCTCCACGGAACCCTCCTATTTTCCCAAGATGTTATTTGCTCCTTTGTTGGGTACGGACTTCCCGATCCCACAATATCTTACATCTCTTCAATCAGGTGTGCAATCGCAGTAAACAGAAGCGAATTATCGCGGTACGAACTTCATTTCTGACCCCCCGTTGACCAACAATTGTCCATGGTTCATTCCCTGGTTCATGTAGGTATATCTCGATAGCGAGGCAATGATACGTTCAGCTCGACTTTACTTCGCATCACCATTGATCATCCTCTTCCTGTGATCTGGATCCCTACCATTCCCATCTCTCGTAACGAACACCTCGATGCTGAACTAGGCGTCCCCCAAAGTCAAACAGATCCCGTAAAACAAAGTAAAAAAGAAACGTTACGACCAATCTCATCTCGTGGCGTTCCTCGAGCTGTCATCTGATCGAGGCACCCATTCCCTCGTGAATCGTCTGTATACGGTCCGTTGGCCAGCCAGCGATCCCAGTTCTAGGTTGACAGGAACAGAAGGACGTACGGCCTTCGGCAGAGAATCCACGATTTTCTGATCGACACATTCCGCGGCCGCGAAGACGCTTCCACGGTATCCGGATAATTCCCGGCGGGAAGATCGTCTCGCAGGCAGATGCCTCCGGTCGTGGTTAGACACGCGCCGGATACGGTGCTCAGGCGAATAGCTTTTGCTCGCGTCGCTGCCATTGGCATTCGTGCTGCCGTCGTCGGTGCCACGGCGTTGCTGCTGTCTCTGTTGCGTTGCTCGTTGGCGGCCAGCGTGGAACAATGGGTCGCGACGGCTAGGTCGCCAGGTTCTGCAACACACAATGACACGCAATGATGAACGATGCCTGGGCTGGCGGCGGGCGCGGTCCCGGTCTCGTTAAAACGGTTAAAACGCCTAGTGTGTGAACACGCGAATTCACAGTCCCCCCCCCCCCCATATGTCTGTCTGTTGGTTTTTATTTGGCTCTTTGTTGTCCACTGTATGTATGTATATGTGTGTGTGTTTTTTTTCTCGTCACTAGTCAGCTTCCACGCATTGTTCGGGAATTAAAGGGACGTCCAGCGGGTAGGGGGGGGGGATGAACAAAGAGGGATCGGCCTCTAATTCCGCGCGACAATGTCCGTTAACGAGAGACGAAGAATTTCGATCGACGAAACATCATTCCTCTTTCACTCGCTCACCCCTCGAACGACTCTTTCCACCCTGCGAACTCACTAATTTTCCGTCCCGTTGCTGAGTGGAAATTCATTGGCAGGGGAACTGCTGGGCGCGTCGCTTCTGCGAAAGGTGGCCATCGGGATTGACGGAACGGGGACACGAGTACCGTTGAGTAACGAGGGTACAAAAAGGGGACATCCGGGGATTAAACGTGCGAGAGCTTGTGAACTTGATTGCGCGAAATTCTCGACGCGGTGCTGATGGAAGCAGAGGGGAAATAATTGTTACGGACTATTATTGACCACTCAAGGTCTCTTTTCACCCCTCCCATTAAAGATTGCGTTAGTGTGGACTTATTTACTCTTTATAGCCGTGAGCTCTAAACTCTCCTTACCATCGTCAGTGTTAGTATGGAGAAACAAATATAAGAGTCTAAGCCTGTTTGTCCTACGAAGGCAGACGAAAAGCATGAAAAAATATGTTGAGCTTGAAGAGAGGTGGTATGATCGTATAAATCTGCAATGATATACAGAAAATTATACTGTACTTCGTACGAAACAGTCAGTCACAGACGATGCGTTAAACACGATGTAAACGCTAATATTTGCCTTCGAAAAATATATAACGTTGAATCCATCAAACACCAGACACAGCGGAATGCAAAGCGGCTGTAATCGTTGTTGTTTGCACGCTAATCGAAACACATACACGATCGTGTGCTTAAATTTTAAAGTTTATATGCTGGATGCTGATGATACGATGGGAGCTGAACAATGAATCGAAGTTCGGGATATTTTTTAAATTATTAACGACTTGTTTTCGCTAAAGTTAAAGTGAAAAAAATAAGTATCGTTTGAATCCTATAATCGAGATCAATATCGCTACGCCAAGGAATATATTAGGTCGATTCACAAGTACCTTCCGTCATGAACACTGAAACAATTAGTAAATATTATACAATTATTAAGTAACGGTCATAGGATTAGAGTCAAACTGACCATCAATAATTATGTTTAGAGGTAATGGGGGATGTTACATAAATTGACATTTATTATTAAAATACCACAAATCGACATTTTAAAAAACGAGAACGGAAGTTATTAATGATTCGACCTAATATTTATGCAAGAGGTGAAATAATTTCTAGTAACGGCTGTTGTAACACAATTATTCAATGTTAATAAAGATTCTCAATGGAAAAATCATTCTTATTGGACTGCAGAAGTTTCTTGCAGACTCACAATTTTGGATACAGACATGTAACAATTGAGTAGCTAAGTATAAATAAATTTGCTGTGTACCGTTTAAAAGCTTGAAATTAAACAAACTTCTCCTTCAACCATCCCGAAAATTCTCCGGTTCTCTTCCTCGCATTGCGATCATCGAAGTAAACGCAGCGGGAATGGATAAAAATTCCCTGTCGGCGAAAAGCCGATCCAACGAAGGGATACGTCTGGCCCGTCGACTAATTTTACAGCGGCGCCGGTGTGGTGCAAATGAAAAACGGACATCCTATAAATCCTGCATGGTCGCGTGCGTCCGGATACGAAGATCTCCGTTAGCCGATCGCAATTTGCGCGATCTCCGATATTGCTGCCGGCTCGATTCGCGTCGTGAGATATTAACGCCGCTGGAGCCGACCTCCACCGTTTCCCCTCCCTCTTTTCTCCTACCCAATATCGTCCCACCTCCTAGCTCACGGTTCGACGTCCACCCTTCCCGTTTGCACACGGTGTATCGGGTCCGTCTCTACGGTGTTCCCGAATTAACCGTAGCAAACCGATCTGCGGTGGGTCAAAGTTCTACCGTGGACTGTACGCAATCAGCTGCTAATTGGGAAATGATTGGAGCCACCTCCGGCCGATAGCCATCGGTGCCTCTAACTATCCCACCGACCGCCGAATAACCCGTGGCCCTCCACCCCTTTCCCCCCACGCTATAAATGCTCCCATAAATGCTGAAACTGTACACGCATACGGGTCGTACCTGTCCGCCGCAATGGACCGACGACCAGCCACGAACGAGCTGCTCCGACATAGAACCTAGCCCATTGATACCAGAGAGAGAGGGGGTCGGCTCGAATATTTAATAACTCGCTCGACTGAGTTCATTTCGATCCACCTCTGTTCGTATAATCTTGGTTATAACGGATGCAACCTCCCATTAACCCTTGGCCCACAGACGCTGGGTCATTGAAGACCAGGGATATCTACAGATTTGTAATAAATATCGTTTAGTTAGGAATTTATATATATTTTTTCACCTTATATCATTCGACATACGATCTTTTTGGAACAAACTAATTTTTGAAAATCATTTTAGTATTGATTGTTATTGGGAATAAGTAAAGAAATCTACTCATTTACATGGCAAAAATGAAAATATAATATATTGATAGAACGTTACATGATATAACCCAGTAATACTAAACAGATCGTTTAGTTAGGAATTTATATATTTTTTCACCTTGTATCATTCGACATACGATCCTACTTTTTGGAACAAAGTAATTTTTGAAAATCATTTTAGCATTGATTGTTATTGGCAAAAAGTAAAGAAATCTATTCATTTAGATGGTAAAAATGAAAAATATAATATATTGATAGAACGTTACATGATATAACCCAGTAATACTAAACAGATCGTTTAGTTAGGAATTTATATATTTTTTCACCTTGTATCATTCGACATACGATCCTACTTTTTGGAACAAAATAATTTTTGAAAATCATTTTAGCATTGTTATTGGCAAAAATTAAAGAAATCTATTCATTTAGATGGTAAAAATGCAAACTGTTATATATTGATAGAAAGTTACATGATATAACAAAGTAATTCTAAACAGATCGTTTAGTTAGGGATTTATATATGTTTTTTCACCTTATATCATTCGACATACGATCTTTTTGGAACAAACTAATTTTTGAAAATCATTTTAGTATTCATTGTTATTGGCAATAAGTAAAGAAATCTAGTCATTTACATGGCAAAAATGAAAATATAATATATTGATAGAACGTTACATGATATAACCCAGTAATACTAAACAGATCGTTTAGTTAGGAATTTATATATTTTTTCACCTTGTATCATTCGACATACGATCTTTTTGGAACAAACTAATTTTTGAAAATCATTTTAGTATTGATTGTTATTGGGGAAAATTAAAGAAATCTATTCATTTAGATGGTAAAAATGAAAAATATAATATATTGATAGAACGTTACATGATATAACCCAGTAATACTAAACAGATCGTTTAGTTAGGAATTTATATATTTTTTCACCTTGTATCATTCGACATACGATCCTACTTTTTGAAACAAAGTAATTTTTGAAAATCATTTTAGCATTGATTGTTATTGGCGAAAATTAAAGAAATCTATTCATTTAGATGGTAAAAATGAAAATATAATATATTGATAGAACATTACATGATATAACCCTTGAAAGTATTAATGATACAAGTCAATTCTCGATGAATTTTCATTAATATCGTAGGAATGTATCCGCAACTTGATTCTATCTTGTGCATAAATTTTGTATGTCTATTTTCACTAATGATATATGAATATTCGATCTTAATATGAGTTGATCTGAAGGAATAGGGCCTGACAAAAATTATTCAACCCTTCCTGAACCTTTTCACCATCAGCGAGCGAGTGTGGCAGCTTTCAAAATTTCCCACTTCGTCAACCGCCTGCCCTTCATCTCGATCCTTTACGTTCCCTCCGCGTTCAGGGGGAAGTTTCCCTCTTCCCCTACTCGTCCAGGGGCTGGTGTAATTTCATGAGAGATCAGAGGCGAGGAATTAAAGAAATTCCTTTGACCGTCGACGACCAAAGGGCCCCCGGCTTGGAATACCTAATCGGCATAAATATTTACCGTCGCGAAATATCCACCCTTTCTCTCTCTTTCCAACAGGTTTTCTTTTTCCTTTTCGGCGGATAAATGTTTTATGAGGCCGCTAATCAAAATGAAATTGGAGAGAGGTGAACCTAGTTTTTTCTTCCCCCTTGGGAGAGCAACCGATATATCGGGACGTCGCCAGGCTCCGAAATCGTTTAAAGATCCCCCGCGGCGTTGGTAAAAATTTCAGACATCCCACTCCCTCTTGACGAAACACATATTCCGCTCATGAATTCGTAACGAGGGCCGCCGCCCGCCCCACGTTCAAACAGATTCCGGGGCAGCAGGAGGGCGAAGTAGAATAAGCCTTTTCCGTGCAGACACGACGTTCACCTTCGTTACGCGTGTTTGAATTTCAACTGGAAACCGGGAACGGCACGCCCTAGGTATTCTGCTCCGTTTATTATTTTAAATCGTTCCAGTTTCACGAGAAAAGTCTTGCTACGCGCGGTAATTACGTGAAAGGCGGTTCGTTTAAGTTAGTCGCAGTATTGCGTGTGTAGTGTCTCCTGTGAACCTTTTTCTTCTTAGGATTTCCTACAGAATGTCGACTAATTTTATTTAAATTGATTTCAATAGGTGTGGAAGTAGATTGTTCATGAATAATTTTACTGTTTCATGAAGTCTAAGTGTTTTTTAGAAGGCGTGGAATGCATAAAATCCGTAGTCTAATAATGAATAATACCACGGCGTTATCGATATTTATAAGCATTTTCACAACTACGTACGATTAAATCAAGATTCATTCTATTACATATTTGTAATTTGTGTCTTTGATTCTACCATAAATTATAACCCATCCAATACAAGAAAAATCCTCTACTTTCTTTAGAAAAAAGACATCGGTAAGAATATAAATTATCCTGTTGAAATAACATGTACTGTTCCCCGGGAAAAAAATCTCAAAGATCAACCCTTTTTCGAGCTGATGGATGAGAGTGCACCCTCGAGGCGAGAGAGCGATAGGGCTGATCATCGTCTGCCGGTTCTCCGGATGGAAAGGAGAGGCCTGTAAAACTAATTGCGGCCGACTTGCTCCAAGCTCCCGAGCACCCCCGTCGTCCCCATCCCCAACCCCCTTGTGTCGTCGTCCTGTGAACCGACCACCCCCTTAATAGCGTGCGGTTATTACAGAGAAACGACAGGCGGCGCGATTATACGCACCCCTTTTCACGTTCTTCGCTATCAACCCCTTTTCGTTCCTAATTTTCACCTATTTGCCTCGCGGTGAAACTTCGTTTCAAGTTTTTTTCTTTTAATCCTGTTCCGAATTAATTGCACTCTTCATCAACGTGTATACAGGGTGTCCCAAAAATGTCCTCCGACCCGGAAATGGGGCACTCGGGGGGTAAATTGGAACAGCTTTTTCTTTAGTAACAATGTAATCTGAGGCATCGTATATCCACGACGATCAGAGAATCCTTGTGATCTGTTCGTTTCTTGTATGTCGGAACAGAAGCAAATCACAATCTTACAGATTGCCTCTCGGCAAATTCTTTCGGTCTGTCATCGATTTCATTGGATTGGCGTCGAGAAAATGGTACGTACGCGTCGCTCAGAGTCCGCGGGGTCACCTGAAAAAATGATGAAATCGCTCTCGGAGCGATACATACGGTGGTTTTCGAGTTTCGAGGATTCCATTAAAATACATCGGCCACTCTAAGATATTGCGGCGTTAAATTTGACACAGGTTTCTGCCCCGCGTTCGGCTATGAATCACCGTGCCGCAATCATTTTAGCCACGGAGAAGCGAGCTTCTTTTGTCTCTCGAAGCCCGGGGTCTCGCGTGTTTTCCACGACTCCCTCCTCCCATCGGACGAATAAAAATGGTATACGGTAAATCTTGCAGGATGATTCGTGTACTTCTACGGAGTCGGGGCGAATTATACCGGAATCGCAGTTCAAAAAGTCTGAAGCTTAACGAAATTGCGTCTGGACGGTAGCGTGTACAGCTTCCAGCCACTTTTCTGTAACTGATACCCGTCGATTCGTCATCTTCATGCCGAGGTTTTTACAAACATGTTGTTTGTTGGATCACGTCGTTCCGTTGTATCGCACGGGGCCAGTTGTTACATTGATATTTTAGGTCTTGAATGGGCAACAATCACAGTTAACCATAATTTCCAATAGACCAAAATAGATCACAGTAGAGGGTAATAGAAGAGAGTAGGCCAGAGTAGATAAGTATCCTTCGCATATCCGTGTACTAATTCAAAAGGACATGTAAAGGAAATAATAGATACTTCTTGGTACAATAACTGAATTCTTAAAGTGAAAATATTCATATTCATTCAAACATAAATGAGTGACTTATATTTTCGTCTAAATAATGAATTTACTCATCTCTGCCATTAGGTATACCGTACCAGAGAATACAACAAACTTGCATTATCCTGATCCCAGGAAAAACTGCTCCCTCCCTGTCACACATTTCCTAAAAGTTCGTCAAAAAACCCCGCTTAGACCGGAATCTATTTTAATCTTATCTCTTTTTAAGCACTTTTCTCGCTCGCGAAATTCTATTCTCGAAACGTGTACAGCTTCCAGCCACTTTTCTGTAATTTATACCCGTCGATTCGTCATCTTCATGCCGAGGTTTTTACAAACATGTTCCGTCGTATCGCACGGGGCCAGTTGTTACATTGCTATTTTAGGTCTTGAATGGGCAACAATCACAGTTAACCACAATTTCATTCATGTAAGAGTAGACCAGAGTAGATCACAGTAGAGGGTAATAGAAGAGAGTAGGCGAGAGTAGATAAGTATCCTTCGCATATCCGTGTACTAATTCAAAAGGACATGTAAAGGAAATAATAGATACTTCTTGGTACAATAACTGAATTCTTAAAGTGAAAATATTCATATTCATTCAAACATAAATGAGTGACTTATATTTTCGTCTAAATAATGAATTTACTCATCTCTGCCATTAGGTATACCGTACCAGAGAATACAACAAACTTGCATTATCCTGATCCCAGGAAAAACTGCTCCCTCCCTGTCACACATTTCCTAAAAGTTCGTCAAAAAACCCCGCTTAGACCGGAATCTATTTTAATCTTATCTCTTTTTAAGCACTTTTCTCGCCCGCGACATTCTATTCTCGAAAGTTCGTCTTTCCCGAAAGTGGCGTCGCGCCGGCAAGTAAAGTGTCCCCTCGAATGAAAAACAGTTTCCATTCCGATTCCGATCTCATCCCCCCCCCCCCGCTAACTCTCTTCTGCCGGACACCTAGTTAAAATTTCGTTCGGATTCGTTAGAGGAGGCTTAAACTTCAGGGGTTTGGTTAGTCGGTAATTGCGGGGGTTCCGTTGGACGCGATTTAAACAACTTCCATCCACCTCCATTCCCTCCTCCCTCAACCTCTGCTTCGTCTTCTTTCCCACGATTCACGCGGAATTCCTGCCGAGTCTCCGGGGTTACTTTCCGCGTGAGGAACGGGGGAAAACCGCTCGGCCAAATTGCCTGGACGATTATCCGCGAAATTAACCAGGAACCATTCTGACACGCGTCGGTTCTTTGTTCCGGCTGGCAATTATTCTTTTTTCCGACCAAAGTTACGGAACACGCCTGCGGTCGAGCCCCCTCCTATCCAGGGGGCCACAGAATAAACAAACTTTCAGTATTCCGCGCGATTACGCCGCATTCCGCGACCGCGTTCCTGCGAGTTTTCCTTCCATCGAATCCGTTCGGACTCTGACTCGATACAGTAAATCCAAGAAACAATATTCGTACACGAGGGCAACGCGAGCATTCAACGAATATTATCGTAAGAACACTTAGAGGGTACCTTGTATTGAAGATCAAGAAGGCACGGTATATGTTTGCGATATACAGTGAGTGGAAAAAGTATTCGTACACCCTTTAAAACGGAACTCTTTTAAAATTGGTCCTAATGACTGGAGTTTTTTTGGTTGTGAAGTTAGAGACATTAATTTACTAAATGATGTGGAACATAAATTTGAAAAAAAAGGTCGTGTTTTACAACTTTTTAATCTGAGGCTATACACGTTGAAAATTTCATCAAAATCGGTTCACGTTGCTACGAGATACAAACGATTAAAAATGTTGAAAATCGCAGTTTTTCCCGACTTTCGATCTAGAACTGTACTAAATCTAACAATTCTCATATCTTTTGATGTCTATTTATTAAATTTTCATTATAGCCCCAGATTAAAAAGTTGTAAAACACGACCTTTAATATTTTCTTCGCGATTCGGACCAATTGCAACTATTTCAAATTTTTTTTTTCACATCATTTAGTAAATTAATGTCTCTAACTTCACAAAAAACCTCAAGTCATTTGGACCAATTATAAAAGAGTTCCGTTTTAAAGTGTGTACGAATACTTTTTACACCCACTGTAAATTTCGTCAATTACACGCAGCCCGTTTATTGTGGGTGAACGCGTTATCCACGCGATTATATCTGTTACCAGAACGATCCCCCTTCGCCCTGCTCTGCGACAGTTCCTACCCCTCGTAGCAGGTCGTCGAAACGACAAGGGTCGGAGGGGAAACACGCAGTCGCGACAGCCACCCGCGGTATCTACGAGCCTCGAGGAACCTTGTTAGAGGTGAGCACAGTTGCTAGTACAATCTCATATCCTGCATGCCGTCGTAGACAACCCAGGAGCAAATGAAACCTCGACCCGCGTCCGCAAATATCGTCGCGCGAACGGCCAGAGTCTGGGTATTCGAGAACGTCCCCGAGCCGCCCATGGGGACGTCTGGGTTACGGCGACGTGTCTGTTTTTCCACGCGCTGGCTGATTATGTGGGAAGAGTGGGCCGAAAGAGTTTAAAATGAAATGAATAACAGGAGAATTTGAAGATGATTTTCCAGACTGTCATACGTGGAAACGTGTTCGCACAATTTACAGAACCTTCCACAGAAATGGAATTAAAAAAAGTGCCATTAAGATTGCAAGAAATTGTTGGTAATTGTCAAAAATATATTATTAATTAGAGAAGTGATTCGCGTTTCATTTTCAGTGTTCCAAAATGTCCAAAAAATACGCACGAATCTGTTGACGGTAATAACACTCATTGTACGGGGTAGAACGCTGCAATTATTTCACCTTACGTTAGATGAATTGAGAAAGGAAGACGGAAGGGAAATAGCATATTCCGCCAATTACGAGCTTCACCCTGTAAGAAGTTACAAATAAAACGCTATCAATCTTTGTTAAAGTCTTCCGTTTCACCGGGCATTACACAATTTGCATGTGCAACACGTGAAATAAAATCTGCGGACTATTTGAAACTCTAATAAATCATATTAGAGATCTCCCTTTGTTCACCGCGAAACTTTCCTCTCATTCCTCTTCGTACTAACGCACCGATACGTCTAAATTGCTTAATTCATTAATAATTTTTCATTTCTGAAGGATCACACATTCACGGTTTTACCGAATAAATTTTCGATTTAGATAATCCATTTCCTTCGACCTAGGTGACCTCCCATACCCCATCCCAATATAGAGCGATTAAAGAGTCGGTTAAGAAGGCAATCACGGTTCGCTGATTGCAACATTATTCCGTGCAGCGAACGGAATGAGCAATTTTCTTTCGGGATTCTTGAAGGTCTGATTCCGCATCCATCAACGTCCAGACCGATCGTCTGAGTATACGCGGCTCGAAACGGAAGCCGATTCAACGATTGCGTGCTCGCCCGCAATTCCTCGCCGTGACTGACTAACGATTGCACAATTACAGTCACAGGGACTACGGTCGCCGCGTGCGCAATAATTAAAAACAAACTGTCGCTCGGTTGGTTTTACCCACGCACACGAAACGATACAACTGCAGAGCTTCGGAACCACACTCAACGATCACCCTCTAAACCAACAAAATAGAAAAAAAAAAAGAAATGGAATATCTCTGGAACAGAACGAAAAAAAAAATAGTATCTAGTAATATATGTATAGTGGCGTGTTTCAAATGCCTCTGAAAGTTATGTGCAAGGGAGAATGAAGTGATTCTAATGCGACAAAGAAGTCGAAAATATTTAACATTAATTTTAAACGCGTTTATTTGTCATGGTAGTAGACAAGGGATGTAATCGATAGACTCGTTAGCGAAGTTCTATTCAATTGCACGCCTATCCAGCAGATTTTCAAATTTGATGTCCTCGATAATCAAGCCACAAATGAAAAATTTCTTTTCATATTTTTGATCAGGAATTACCTCATGCCCATTTGTGCGTAACTTTCGGAGACTCCCTGTATATTTCAAACAACGAGGAAATAAAATTCCATGAAAAGGGGGTGGCCGCGTAACAACAGAAATTGATACATTTGGACGTGGGCAGTCATTGCAGTCGGACGTGAAATATACGGGGATGCCGATAGAATCCAATAATATGCAATTTCAAGTTTGAAAGTAACTCCTCCGGTCCGCTTTCCGATCGATACGACAACGGGGGGGATCGTCCCGTTTCCGTTCCAGCCGTGGCGCGTAAAAAAAAAAAAAGAAAGAAAAGACCGGCGAAGGTGTTCCGCGCGGATGAGACCCGACGAGAGTTCGATAATCAATTTTTATCCAACTTCCCCTCCCTTCGTCATTCCCTCCAGGTCTGTTTTGTAACTTCGTTACGCGGCCGCGCGTCACGGAAACTTTGCTGAACACACCCTTTAACTCCGTGGAACATTCTTCATCCCCCGTTCGTCCCTGGGAATTGTATTTTCCGTTGAAAGACGAGTGTGCTCGCTAGACGCGGATGTATTTTACCAGATGTGTGTATGTGTGAGAAAATTAGTTCTTCTATCTAAGAAACGAATTTTCGTACAATTATCCATCGTGTCGATTAACCCCCGTACATCGAATTCAAGATCATTTTGACCCATTTGTAGCTATTGCCCTATTCTTTTTATCTGTAAATATAATATGCAAATGTTATATGTGAACGTAATATATGAATTTAGAAATGTATATGAAATTTTAAACATAATTCTTTATTGAAACCTACATACTATAGGAATTTTCCTAGGGGTCTAAATGACCCTGGATTCTTCTGCTGCGTTCGTCCCAGACCATCAGCCTTCCATGGGTTAATAATTAATAATCTCGCGAATAGCGTGCCAACAACAATCGTATCGACAATCCAAAGGGCAATGATCGTTGCGACCGTTGCCTACCAGCGTTAGGTCGCAACAACATGGAAGCAAAATTTCCTGGGATACGAGGACCGTTTTGCTTCCGAAGATCGATGGCGGAACACGACGCGACGAATGTATTGGCTGCTGGTGAAAAAAAGTTGCTCTGAAAATATCGATATTCCGGGTACGCGACTTCTTTCCTCGGGCATATGCCCGAACGACGACGATAACGATGGCCTGCGTCTTGGCCACGTGCCGGATTCACCGGCAGAAATTCTCGAGTAAACGAAATGCACGGGGGCTAGAAATGAATACGAATTGAGAGGATTTTTTTTTTTCTTGTGTGTTGGGATCGTGAATTGGAACCGATAAGCGTGAACAACGTCGACATAATATAGGACGATAATGAGTGATTTTAAAAGTTGTCACGACAGTATGACCTTTACCTAAATGAATGATATAAAATGTAAAACATAAGAAAACCATGAATATGCAAAACTTTCGAGATATTCTTTATCCATTACCCCCATCACTCACAAAAGATTAATTTACATCTATTGTTTACCTTAGAGTGTCGTATTTTCACTGAATCCGAATCCATAATAATGTTACTAACCGACCTGTAATTCTCCATGTTCGAGACGACACTGTTCAACGTCTCGTAATATTCGGCGTAGAACAGAACGGAGCAATTTATATGCTGCACCCTTAAAGGGACCGCAGAGCAAAGGTTTGCAACGTGTCTTTTGATCGAGGTAAGGCCGATCGAAACCGGTCAATCTATTGAGAGGCTAAGAACGTAACACGGGGAATATTGCTTCCGCTACGGATGTTGGCAAGACTTAGTTCGGGCTAAGAAACACGTTAATGAATTCTGTGTCGATAATACGCGCGAGCTTCGCGCATATTTTAATATTAATTTAACTGGTTGCCCGCCGGCCGTTCCCCTCCGTTCCTTTGTCGTCGATAGAGAGGGTTCGGTGGTCGTAATCTTGCGATCGAAGGGTTGTACACACCACGCCGAGACCGCACAAAGGACCGCACACACGATGTCCTTTTCACGGGTAACACTGATCAAAGCACGGCGACGACACTTCGTACGGGCGAGGATAAATTAATCCTTGGATTATCCACTTGTCTCGATAATCGTTACAATATTGTTCCGGTACAGGGGTAATTAGCGTCTTTTGTTGCGTGCATTAAAATTGTTGACTTACCGGTTCTATTAAAGTAGACTGCATTATGTTATAAATCAAATGCACGAAGAATAAAATTTCGAAAAACTGTATATATTTTGTTATTAATGCGATCTAGATTAATCCTCGAATGGTAAGGTGGTTTTTAGGGTCGTATTTGGTAAGGTGGACTCGGATCTGATCAAAGCTGGCACACAGATGAAAAAAAGAGGTATTATTTTGAATTAGTATTTTTCATTATTCATATTTATCTAATAAGGAATAATAATTATGACCAAATATAAATATACCCACTGCTCCACGGAACCCTCCTATTTTCCAAAGATATTATTTGCTCCTTTATTGGGTGTGAAGTTCCCGATCCCACACTTATATAACATAAAATAATATATAAGTATTATACGTTTGCAGAGAAATAAAGAAACATTTTAAAACGAGAATAATAAAAGATGTAGTGTAAAACAGCCTACCACAGATCTCGTGACTTTCACCAGCAACCCGTTCTCGTTAAACGCGTCTCCTTCATATCCCATTACCAACTACTGAGCAGTTAGCACACACACGCACACGCTTAAAATCCACGACTGCTACTTACACACAGAGAAAGCCAGCTTCTCTACACATTCCAAGTATTAATTTAACCGTCTGCCTTCCGGTCGTCGCGTCTGTCTTGTAAACCGATGTGTCCTCGATAGAGAACACAGTTACCGTAATCTTTCGAGCGTCGTACCTACACGAAGCACGTTCGGGACCGCACAAAGGCCCGCAACACGATGTCCTTTCCTCATACCACCCCCTCTCCCTGCCCTTCCAGGCAGGTAACGCTGATCAAAGCAGGGGTGAGGGTGGGGGGGGGTAGGGGGTACTAGAGACGGAGAACGATATCGGGGTACGAAGCGTAATACGGAAATTTCGCTTCCGGCCAAAGGCGTGCGTGGAACGCGTCCGCGACACCGGGACAAAAAGAAGAACCCGTTGGCTGCAGCGCGCCTCGCCCGGCAAAAGGGCCATCGGGATTGGTTGTGCTGGAATTGTCATCAAGGGATTCACCCCGCGGCGCTAAAATATTTCCACCGGCTGATTTCTACTCCCACCTATTCCCGTTCCTACTACCATCCGTGTCGTCCCTCATTCTGACCGCGTTCTATCCCTTTCCTCTTGGGTCGTCCCTTTATATCCTCCCCCGGTTTATTGCTGTAGCACAGTCCTCCTTTCTCTCTCTGGTTCCTCGTACCAGGTCCTTCTGTCACGCGTTGTCAACCACTCGGCGAACCACTGACGTTGCGATTTCTGAGCTTCGGGATATATACGTATATATACGTCCGGAGACAGAAACGCGTATTTGCGTGCGTATGTTGGTTACGATCCCTTGGGTTGCTTTTGGTTCTTTTTTTATTGTCCCCCCGCTTCGGGTTCTGTTCAGGGGGATTGTTACGAGTTGTTACATTGGCTCTGTGTTCTCGTTACGAGGGAACGGCTGGATACATTTCTGGTTCTCCATGGTTTTTGTGTAATCGTTGTGAGATGATTCTCTTTTAATCTTGTTGGCGTATATTCGATAACGAGTTCACGCGACAATGAATGTATTATGATGAAAGGGTGAGTGAAATGATTGTAGAATTGTAGGCACTGCTCTCGAGATCATGGTGTCGGTCCAGAGAGATGCGAGTATAGAGAGACACGATTATAGAGAGGCCAGACTGAAGAGAGTCTTGAGGTTTTTTGTATTTGGCAATAAATAACAAATTTTATTGCTGACAAACTGATTAATACTTTTGTTACAATCTTAGGTGGTTGAAATGGAAGATTCGGCACGTAAATGTAATAATATGAATTTAATAAATTATTAATATGTTAATGATGTACAATGGCTATCTGTACGTTTTCTCTCAATTACCATCTATCGCCAACTGCCGAATCGTTTCCTTCCGCACATATCCGCGACCTGTAGCGCTCACGTCGGCATGTACATGAGTAGTGGTTAGTGTTACAAAACTATTACACTTTATTCTGATTATAAAACTAAGAAACGAATAGGTTCTAAATAAGCGAAAAAAACGGCTCTATAATGTTTCCGGACTCTTTTCCTTTGACTTTCAATTTGTTTCTGACTGTTTCTTAACAGCTAAAAAGCCGAGGAGGCCCAGAACGACCCCTCCAACTGCCCCTTCTCCATACCAAGAGACGGAGTGGGAATATGCCAGAGCCAATGACTATCCAGGGCGGTTTTCCTACCGTACCACGCATCGTAGCGCAACTCGCACGATGCAAATATTGGGTTGGCAAGAAAGTATTTTCGGTTGTGACACATAGATAGCGTTGTAAGCGTTTTGAAGGACTCCTGTCTGCGTTATGGTTTTTTCCTTTTGACATTTGATATCAGTCACATTTAGGTTACTTCAGAAGCAAGTTGTGCAAATTTTTGTTTGTAGCTGTTAGTTCAGGGTCAATTTTAACATGGAGTGCGAAAACGAACATTTTCGGCATATTTTACTCTTTTATTTTCGTAAAGGAAAGAAAGCTGCTGAGGCCCACAAAGAGATATGTGAAGTTTATGGTGTTGATTGCATAACAGATCGCACGTGTCAGAATTGGTTTAAAAAATTCCGTTCTGGAGATTTTTCACTCAAAGGTGACCAACGTTCTGGTCGACCTACTGAAGTTGATGATGACCAAATCAAAGCCATAATTGAAGAGGATCGTCACATAACTGTTCGAGAGATTGCAGAGAGGTTAAATGTATCGCATACAACAATTGAAAATCACTTAAAATGTCTTGGACTCGCTAAGAAGCTCGATATTTGGGTTCCGCATATATTGAAAGAGATTCACTTAACACAACGAATCAATATTTGCGATATGCATCTCAAGCGCAATGAAGCCGATCCTTTTTTGAAACGTATCATCACTGGTGATGAAAAATGGGTCATGTACAGTAACATTATTCGAAAACGATCATGGTCCAAGCGTGATGAACCAGCACAATCCACATCTAAAGCTGAATTGCATCAAAAAAAGGTCATGTTGTCAATTTGGTGGGACTACAAAGGTGTTGTGTATTTTGAGTTGCTTCCAAGAAACCAGACGATCAATTCAGATGTTTACTGTCAACAACTATTGAAACTGGATGAAGCAATAAAAGAAAAACGGCCAGAATTGGCAAATCGCAAAGGAATTGTGTTCCACCATGATAATGCAAGGCCTCACACATCTTTAGTAACTCGTGGGAAATTATTGGAGCTTGGTTGGGAAGTGATGTCGCATCCCCCATACAGCCCTGATATGGCACCATCTGATTACCATTTATTTCGAAGTTTGCAAAACTCTTTGAATGGTAAAACTTTTACAAATGATGATGACCTTAAGTCGCACTTGCTTCAGTTTTTTGCTGATAAGGACCAGAAATTCTATGAGCGCGGAATCACGAAGCTGCAAGAAAGATGGCAAAAGGTCATTGAACAAAATGGAAAATATATGATTGATTAAAGTTTATTCTTTGTATAAAAAAAATGAGTTTTATTTCACACTACAAAACCGAAATTAGTTTCTTGCCAACCCAATATATACAACACTGATGCGCAAACCTCGCTTTCCCAGGAAACCACCCTCGAAGGCCCATAAATATGCCTTCTCTCGGACCCACTGCGCGTCGAGTGCCGTTAAAAACGGTACCGCCGTAACACACTCCAGATGCCCTCGATTGCATTTTCAATCATATCCCCAAAACCTTTAAGGGTGACCGGATGCACGCTCCTTAATCCCTTCCCGTGCCATTTAGCTCGACGAAACTTGGGCCCAAGTGTTAGGCGTCAACGCGTGGTAAACAGGCCAGACTGATGCTCGAGAAAAGTCACGATAAGAGCCGAAATGTAAATGCCTGTGATATAGTCAGTTTTGCGGGACACTGCTGTTGTGGAAGTAAACTCTAATCCTTTTTCCTTTTGTAGATATTATAAATATATTATATTTTGTAATAGATGACAGTTTTAATATTATATTTCATGAATAAACAACACTTCAATAGATATGAAACTTTTCAATAAAACTTTTGTATTTTGCATTTTTTAAGGGTTTATTAAATTTCAATAACTAAACTGCTTTGTAACAGCAATTATGAGAATCATGACTAACTCTCGTGGCATACTGATAGGAACTAACATTCAATTACGACCGCTATATTACGATGTTTATGTTCACGAGCCTGGCTCGTCATATTCATGTTTGGGCCAAAATCTTCATCACGAGTCAGACTCGTTAAAACCCGGGAAGGGGTTAAAAAACTTTCCCAAGAAAGCGTTCTATTGTCCCCTTCTTGGACGCGCCGTAGACCCAAGAACGTGGCCCCAACACTATGAAACGATCAAACTATGGCAATTATATAATGACCATTAATCTCACAAAGAATCTTAAGCAACAGTAATATCGTCGACATCGAAACGCCATTCTTCGTTTCACCGGATCTCCTTATCCCATCTCGTTATCCTCATCGGACCGAACCGGAAACATATTATGAATATAAATCAGCCTCGGTTCAATCCTGTCTGTGTTCTCCGCGGTAATTATACGATTGCTCCGCGCGTCTCGTAGTTCCGTTGAGAATTCGCCGATGATTACCACCGCGCCTCGAATCAAACTTCCCAATGAAACTTCTACCCCCGTCCATTGTTCCCGCGGATTCCCCGTTCCTCAACTTTCGTCCGTGCGACGAGAGTTAATTAATTATCCCGCTCATAACGCGAAGCGCGTTCTCCGCCAGGATCAGCGGCGCGTGTCGAATTGGGGGTGGAAAGGGGGATGATGATGCGTCGTGAATTCGTGGCCGAAACGAACTCATTCCACCCTTACCGCCACACCTCCCGTCGACTGGACGGCGTGACTCGAATCGAATGACGAGAGGACGCACTGTCGCGCGCGTAATTACAGTTCGTTCAACTAGTTTCGCGCGGCAATCGCGTCGATCGGCCTAGCGTCGCGAGACGGGGAGAGCAATGGTTCCGCTCGATGCGCGTCGCGAGAGGCTCGAATACGCGTGAAATTCGTTCCCAATTGCGACGCGGTTCGCTCGAACGTGCATTAAAACTTTTTTTTTCCACCCACTGCCTCCTCCCTCGGGGGATTCAAGTATTTCTGGGGGAATAAAAAAAATAAAATAAAAAAAAAAAAAACGTCGGATTCGGGACTTTCGCGAGAGTTTTTCGGTATTTAATCTCGCGGGAAGTCTCGTGACACGTCATTTTCGGAACTGGCGCGGTAAAAGAAATTTCGGAATAATATATTGTATATACAAAATTCAATTGATTCGAGGGTGTCATTTTTGGCAACGGTTGATCCATTCGATCTGGCAGTCTTTTAGCTTGCCGATGGATGGCTCAGAGCCGCGTGGCTCGTTTTAAATTCATTCCGACCAGAGGCCTCTCTTTCTCTATCCCCGTTAAGTCCGCGAGATACGATGTATTTAATGTTAGACAGAAAGTTGAGCGGTGTCGCGGCGTCAGCTGTGTTGCTTCGAGACGAGTAACGAGGGAACAGATTGCCGGCTTAATTAACGCTCCCCCTTTTCGTTCCTCCATTCAGCTTCTCCCGCCCTCCTTCCTCCGCCAGCACCGCGAAAACTCCGAAATTGCGAATTATGCAAGAAGCACCGGAAAAGTGGCCCCGGTTCTTTTTCTCTCGCGAGAGTTTCTTATTACATCGTTCCGTTGCTTTATCAAGAATTTAAACCCCCTTCCCTCGTCCCGTGAACACATTCCCACTGAAAGTGATCGATCATTTTGCGTAGCCCTGGTAACGAATAAATAAAGTGTTGATGAAACGATCCTGTAAATGGACAATGCCTCGCGTGATTATTCTTCAGACGGTCCATGGTGTGAATTGGCCAGTGGTTGTTTGAAATAACAGGATAAACATTCTGCCACTCGTTTACGCAAGGAGAACATGGCACGACAGCTGGACAGTTTTTAATTGTACTGTGATCGTAGTGTAGAATACAGTATTCTAAATTTTTTGTGGATTTCTCCTTTAACACGTTCCGTGCCACAGTGAAAAAGGCCGTACGTAGCCAGACAATCTTTATGTCGTTCTTCGAGTCACAAATTACCGAAAATGTGTGTCTTTTGTTAATAGAGGCTGTTGGTCTTGTTTTAAATTACAGTTCAACATTAAGACGTTTCGTGCCATATGGTACACGTTAAATTCAGGCTGCGTGTACCACCGGTGGTACATGTGGCACGGAACGTATTAACCCTTTGAGTACTAAATTATATGAAGATTTTTATGCCCATGGGACGGATTTAATTAGTCGCTATATGGATTAATATGTAAAAGTAATACATTTTATTCGGAATATACTTATATTGGTGATATAAATATATTTTTGAAACAGCATTTTAGTTACAAAATATAAATAAATATATAAATGAAACAAAATAGAAATATTTATATAGAATTTGTTAATTGTTTACTTATTTATACAATTATTAAAATAATTGTAGAACTTTTGTTAATAGAGGCTGTTGGTCTTGTTTTAAACAACAGTTCAACATTAAGACGATCCGTGCCATATGTACCACCGATGGTACACGTTAAATTTCCCATTCAGGCTGCGTGTACCACCGGTGGTACATGTGGCACGGAACGTGTTAACCCTTGGACCATAGTGTCTGGGTTTATTTTGATCTAGGTTCTCAGAAACTTCCCGCATCGTTCCAGTACACGGAAACCCAATCGTAGCGTATAATTAGGATTATGCATTCCAAAGTTCCCATTTTCTATTGTCACCATGGCGCAAGCAAGTCTGTCTGTTTTCACAGGGTACCATATTATCTCAAATCATACCAAATCATTGAAATTATACCAAATTATACCAAATCATACCAAATCATATCAAATCATACCAAATAATTCTAGCTATACCCTGCAATATCGATTTTGATAAAGGAACGAGACCGAGAATGTAGAACCTAGGACACCAATCATCCGCATATTCACCACAATCCCAACGAAACACCCCCTCCCCGCCAACACAAAATCACAATCAACCAAAAATCTTACACGATCCACTTTTCGATTCATCTAATTCCCAGCTCGAAACGGCTCCCTGGATCGTACGCAGAAACCCCACCGTACCGAACGCGAAGCCCGTTCCGACTAGGGGTTGAAAAAAAAAAGCACCGGATTAAAAATCGCCAGTGCGAAGTAACAAATTCCCTTCGGAGATAGTTTCAAGTATCCTGAGCATTTTCGTCGAGGAGGGGTGGGTGGGTTGGGGGATGGAAAAAAAACGAGCGAATCTCAAACGAGCCACTTTAAAGCGGCCAGCAGTCCACGTGGCAGGTACGCGCGGCTTCGTTGGCGGCCTGGCGTATCCGTCCTGTCCGACTTCCTCTCTTTTCCCATCGTTGCCCTGGCCCTTCCCCACCTCCTCCCGCATCAGCCGTTCTCTGCCTCTATTTTGCAATACGTGCACGGTGCTTCCACGTCAGCAGTAGCGGTCCGCCAGATGCAAGAACCCTTCCTACCCCCTACGCCTCCCTCCTGCAACCCTTTCTCATCCCTTTCCGCTGCATACGGTCGACCTCGATGCAGTCACGGGCGTCGCCGTTGCAGCTGCCGCCAGATCCTACGTAGATCGGTTCGATACGCCTGGCACCGATGCTGTGTTGCCAGGCTCGTTTCGTACTCTCGTCACGGTTAGAACGAAATTGTCCGTTCCATGCTCGTCCCCCGATGTTTTATCGCGACGCCTATAGACGGGACCGCACAGTTTTACAGGAATATCGGTCGCGCACTCGATGGCTCTTCAAGGAGTATCAGCTACGTTATGATGACGGTTTGATGGTCGTATTCAGAAACAACTTATCGATCGTGAATCACTTTCGATTTCGCGATACGGAAAATCATCGATGAGTGTTCGAAGGCTGTTGTGTTTGTTCGAGTAAAATCATTCCTACGCCTGTGGCTGTAAAATGGGGAACTTGGAAAGTGAACCCGACTTATGAAACATCGTGAATTATTACGTGCTGTCCAATCCTGTCGCGTTAACTTTCTTCCCGACAACGAACGGGATCTCGTTAGGTGGATCGCATGACGGGATAAAGACAGTCGATTCGAGATCCCTAGACTTAATACGATCACTATTAATTATCCTCACCCCTCTGCTCGGATTTCCTCGGCTAATTCCCTCCTCTGGAGTGGCCTATTACGACCCCAGACACTGTAATAAGCAAAAATTATCCCCAAGATTACGCTTAACGGGTACCAAAGGCGATCTAATTACCGAGCCGCGAAACCTTAATGTCGGTCACATTTAGGACGACCGAAAGGGAGTAGAAGATGTGTGTTTTAATGGAGAACGTTGAAAGTGGACGTGTAAAAAGAGATTCTAATGCTGAGGATTTCAGGATCTAATCGAGTTCAAGGCCATTTACCCGGGGCATTCCGGTCTCCAAGGGAATATCTCGGTCAACGGATGCGACGACTATGGGTTTTCGGGGGAATGCCTGCAGCGAGGCGCGCGAGGATAATGGAGTTCTCAAGTTCCCGTAAACGGTGGGGGGGGGGGGGGGGAAAACCGTAACGGGGGAAAGTTCCGGGGGGCGCAACGGCGTCGTTTTAAAGGGACCAGGGTATCGATAAGAACCGTTTATAACGAGTATCGAACGAGGCTACTGGACTAATTAACCCACCTCGTGGTAAGAGGAGGGGAGCGACAGGACCAACGTCACGGTCGAGAGTAAACGCGATGCTTGCGACGAATACCGCTGTTTTAATTACCTGTCGTTTACGAAGAAGCGGTAACCCTTTTTGCTGGATCGTGAAAGAGTTTTGAAAATAATTTTTAATGGTGTATACACGAAATTTACCGGAAGCGTTACGCAAGCACTCGGGGAACGTTGATGGAAAATTAAACGATTTATGAATGACTGTTGAATGTAGGATTTTCTGCGCAATTTTCGATGGTGTGTTTGTCGTTGGGCGATGGATAACTAAAACCAGATGTATTTAGAGATTATAATGATCCTAGTAATGTTTTATAATGTTTTTACAGAATAGCAAGTAGATTTTACGAAACAAATGAAAATCGATGTGAAATATAAACTCAGTTACAGCTAGCACCAATTACGAGCGGATTATGGAACTTATTGTTAGTTAACGACCTAATACATTGAACACGACTGGCTAATGAGCCCGACCACTATCCGCTGTTACTACTTGTATCGTATCTTTTTAATATGGTCCGACTATTGCTTTATATTAAATTGCTATGGAACAGAAACGATACCGTAGAGACGGTAATATCAGTAGAATTAACCAGTAATAGTCAGACACGCGTACCTAGTGGTACGCGTATGCTGTAAGATGGACTGTAATATCAGTAGTATTAACCTGTAAAGGGCAGACGTAGGAGTTCAGTTGTACGAAAAGTCAACAACTGAATCTGCTTTTTCCATGAATTTCCCATCACATTGGTAGTAAATAATTAATCATTCCTTAAACGGAACACGTAGAATAAGGTCTCGTTAATCGTTTAGATGTCGGAAGTGTTCTCTTAATCTGTTACTCTGTACAAACAACACGCTTAATAAAAACAGTATTTATAAAACCGTCATGCGCGGTGAGTTCTCATTTCCCAGACGCGTCTTCCCATGAACACAAGGGCCAAAGCGCGAAACGCAGGTTTAATAATTCCCCTCCGCCTCTGTGATACGGTATAGTAATTCTATTTGCCGCATTTGTCTTGGCCCCCGCGTCGACGTTGAATTCCGGGGGAATTTCGCGGAACAACCGTGGGAACAAAAGGAGCCGCGCTTTCATCAGCTCTCTCGCGAGATGCGCGCGTATTCCAACGTCGCGAGCGCAGCTTCAACCACTAAAGAATATTTCATAACTAGCGTCGGTGAATTGCAGTAATGGCTTCGTACAATCCTACTATTTTACTATTTATTCGAGCAGCCTCCCCCGTAATATTATCAAATTACACGAGTTCGCACCGCAGGAAGCCGTGTAATCAATTTTAATCTCGGCCCGGCCGCTTCTTGAATGGGTTCGCGATCTCTTCCGTTCCTGTTCTCTCCCTCTCTCTCTCCACCCTCACTCCCCCCACCCCTCCGCCTTTCCCCACTTTCATCTGGTTCTTTTGTGGATTCCGGATGCCCGCGTTAAGAGCCTGCGGGCGTAACTTCTCGATGAAAGTTGGGAAATTGTTTCGTTCCGAAAGGCTTCCTGCCGCAAGGCGAATAAAGTAAGAATCGAATACGATAGAAAATGCCAGATTATATCAGCTGATTTTCAATTTTTTTGTGACAGATTGGTATTCGAATATATGTAAATATATGGTGCACAGTGTAACTTCATATCGAGATCATCACGGCATTTTGAGATGTATAGTCGGATTGGGAAAGTATGTTAACGCTCACCCTAATTATATTAAATACGGTTGATCGTTAACACGTTCCGTGCCACATGTACCACCGGTGGTACACGCAGCCTGAATGGGAAATTTAATGTCGAACTGTAGTTTAAAACAAGACCGACAGCCTCTATTAACAAAAGACACACATTTTCGGTAATTTATGACTTGAAGGACGATATAAAGCTTGTCTGGCTACGTACGGCCTTTTTCACTGTGGCACGGAACGTGTTAACTTACTTGGTTTCCGAGAGGAAGTCCCGAACAATGATTCATAAATCTGTCAACTTACGTTTCTACCTGTAATCTCTCATACTCAAACTGTGCCAAAAAATGAACAAATTATGAAGTAAATAATATAAAATAATAATAAGCAAATAAATAATTTAGATAGTCGTGAAGTTTCCGGAACAGCACGCCAGGATAGTGCCCGAGTGTGTCTCGTTCTTTGAATAAAATCAAAATTTCATAAGGGGTGGAAAATTGACCGGGATATAAAACGCGATTTCACCGGAATTGGCCGTGTTACAAAACGATATTCAATTCCGTCCGCGCGTTCAGCTTACGCCTACGGTGACGGGCGGGAGCGAGGGCTTAGGGCCTCGGATCCACGATTGTCTCGTGGAATATCGAACAGTTGCCCAATCGGGGTCGTCCCACCGTGTAACAGCTGCTGTATTCTGGATCAGCGAATAAAAAGACGACCGTAGGGTGGGTCGATAGGGGGTACGGACGAAAATGGACGAAGGTGGTGGATGAAGGAAAACAGAGACGAAGGGGAGAGAAGAAACTTGGTGGAAAGAATGGAGGAGAGAATACCTGGAGGGAAGAAACAGAACAGTCCAGAGAGAGAGAGGCCTCGACACGCTGAGAAAACATCGACGCTGCATTTACGTAGAGAATATTCTTGGGTAACCGTGCATCTCTAGGAAGCGTGTGCAGTCAGATGCAGGGTTGGAGGATCCAAGGGATGGGGAACGGTGAGAGAACCAGGGAGGATGCGGGGGAGGATACGATACCGGTCTACAGCAGCTTGCTGGCAGCTATATCAGGTTACGCTCTAGCGCCCATCCGCCGCCTATCCAACCCCTTCCACCCTTCTACGCTCACTCTCTCACCGCCCGTGTTCTACCTAGTAATGTTTGTGAGATCAGCGACACGAAATTGATATCGCGAATATAGCTCAGGAAAGGATCGTGGTTCGAGAGTGAACTTGATGGTTCGACAATGCGTGGGCCTTCGATCGAATGATTCGTGATGGCACTATATGACTGTGATTACGCCGGGCTATAATAATTTTGGTCACTGAAAAAAATATTTCTTCTGTCGATAAACCTTACTACATCCGTTTCTTGTGTGTTATGTGGAAATAAAACGATGCTTGCTGCATACGAAATGGTTTGTAATTAATTTCGTAGGGTACTAGATCTACAGTCGATCACGTTGGTATTATTATTGACGATAAGAACTGTAATTAAGTTAGTTAAAAATCTTTTTAACAATATTTCGTTTGCTTCAAAAGCGAAGGGGACATTGTAAGATACACACACTTCAATTTACCACTACCTTCACTACACAAATCTACTTCGAGTAATATGTTAATTTCCTTACAGACTTCTATCATCCGTTTTATTCGCTTATTACCATTCAATTTGAATATCTCGTCCCGAGAGTAGGTACACCAGGCCCGATAGATTCAGTGCCCGAAGAAAAGATGTCAACTTTGATCATCATCTCCGAGAAAACCAGAAAGATTGAATCGATAGCGACTACAATCGTCTTTGAAGTTAACCGGGAGGCTAGCCACCGCCCTCCCCCCTCTCCCTCGCCACGATATTTTCGTGTAACGGACAGCTGTCTAACAGAAGTTCACCGTAAACGACCGGTCGCGAAAGGGAGCGGACCTTTTACTCCAGTTTCATAAAGATTCCAAATATTTCCATCCGAAAACTTCTCGCAACCCCCACCTCCCCATATAACTCCCGAATATTCAGACAGATTTTTAACAGTTTTCTGTTTTCACTTGTAGATCAGCTTCTGAATATAGAGGAAGATACTTCGGAACGCATGACGTCGACCTCATTATACCAAGGTACCAAGGTTCTGAAATGAAAATTCACAGGACCAGAGGATAGTTTCCAGTCGTCGTAGTCGTTCAACTTCGGAATTGGCCTTCTTTGATATCTCGCGGAGTTATTGCCGCCAGGCAATTTTGATAAAGCGGCGAACTTTCTGATTGATAATCGCGTACCGCAGCCGTAGCCCACGTGGCGTTTAGTGTCGCTGCTGGGTCGATCTCAAAGGACTCGAAGCATCCTTTGGGTATCTCGAGGGATGATCCTCAGTCGGGGTCTGCCACGAATGATCCGTGCTTTAACCCCGGTGCTCAACCCTTTTTCCCGTTCGACTTCACCCCGTTTCCTTCTCTTTCGCCGGCTCGTTTCCGTCCCACGCGGTAATCACGGAAACAGGATTTGAAATTCAAGTTCCCGCTAATGGCCGGCGACACCCGTCCACGGGTCGACCCGCCGGTAATCGGATTCACACACGGGGACTCGTTCGAAAACGTTCCTCCCGCTTCTTCATTTCTATTCGTTTCTTCCTCGGTGTCGAACGGCGTTTCGTTGGCCATCTCATTCTTTCCCTGACGCCCCTATTCCATCACCAACACTATCTGCCACCCTACAGGAAACGAAACAAGGTCGCCTGGATCCGGCTCTTCTTCCTTTACCACGGATGAACGTGATTCTTTTCGCTACTCGAACTGTACGACCCAGTTTCAACTTCATTCTATCTATCTATCTCTCTCTGGCCCCGATTATTTCAGGGTAGCCTTAATTGCGTGTCCTCCCTCTTCACCTCTACTCGAATAGGAGTTACCTTCGTGATTACCTTTCGATGGCTCGGCACGCTTCAATCGATACCGATTTGACTGAAATGCTGCTCAATGGTTGAACGGGGTGAACATTTCCGGGACTGTTTTGGTGTACAATCTGTGTAGAATTTGTGTGACCGTAATCGTTTACGGTTATTCTTTTCCTATAGTGGCACTGTTATCGCTGCAGTCTCATATATTATAATAGGTTCAGTCATAAATAACTTCCGTTTCCGTTTTCGAAATAAATGCAGTCCACGATGCTTTTCGTTTAACATTAATCTATCGCATGTTCTCGAGCATTATTAAACCAAATAAATGTAATTCAATGTAATTTTTCTTATTTATCATCGATATTTAATTATCATTTAGTGAATTTTCGCGGTTCACAACGGAAATTATTAATGATTCGACCCAATATATCTAGTTCACAGTATTCTTTTTCTATACTCACAATACTTTTTGTATATTACAATATAAGGTATTGTGTATATTCTAAAGTATTCTCTCCGTATGCTTACAATACTATCGCTATAGTGTCGTATACAGGGTGTCTTATTTAACTGTGCCGCCCCCCAAACCCACCGAATTTCTTTTCTAATTGTGAAAATGCAGAAAATATTTTCTAAGAAAGTTCAATGGTATCATGTTCTTAAAATTCCGCGGTCTAACCTTGACTCGTATCCAGCCACCCAAATGGAACCGTTTCGAGGCCGCGGTTCTTTCAGTTCCCATCCCTAGAAACGCACACACGTACACACACAAAACTAGGTAACCGGGAGGCGTTCGTATAATAAACCGAAAGCTCAGGGAAATCCTAACAAAATGAGTACATTAGCGAAATTGGACTCGTTCGTTCGTTCGCCGTTCTTTGTATTTCCGTTGATTAACCCCAAAGCGGCCTGGTCGAACGGTACAAACGGGTGGATGGTGTGGGTGGAGAGGGGGCATAGGAAGGGAAAGGGGCGGAGGGTTAAATTAATGCATTAATTAATTAGAAGGCGGTCGGGACAAATCCGACGCGACGAGCGGCTCGGGATCATATTCCTGACACGGCTGACGGACATCCCGCACAGCTGTCCCGAGGTTAACCCACGAAATTCTGCTGGCCTGTGTGAATCGGTCCGCGAATCGGATGATTTCCAGTTGATTCCCGTGCAACGACCGACAGCGCGGATGCTACCTGTCTTTCGTAACGAGTCGCGAGCACACGTCCACGTGCGAGAACGAGCACGAATCCCTCTGTATAATTGATCGTTAACCCCTTAAACCGTGATGTGACTTTTCGTTGGTCAATTATCGGGATCGTTGAGTACTAAGAACTGTTTAATCTTGTCAATATTTCATTAAAAATTTCCTTTTGTGACTAATTCCATACTGTATAATATATCGATGTAACTGTTTCTAATCTTATTGTCATTAATTGTTATACATGTATACTGGGTTAATACTCGTTAAATTACTAAAATAAAAAAAAATATAAACAAGATTTTTGACACTTTCTTCAACCCTCTATATCTTATCAATGTTTTTGGTCATGGTTCGTTAACGTTGAATTATTCTGTATTTTCCAGTTATATTCTCACATGCATGTATCTTTTTCTATTTTCTAAGACCAGTTACACAATTACGATTCTCTATTCGCGCAAGAAGTATCACTAATATTTCCTTGATTCTCTCACCCCAAGTACCCTCGCCCCAACGTTATTTTTTGTCGAATATATATATAAACGGTTCGTAATCAAAGAGTATCCGGTCCCTCAAAAACGCAAACACGTATGAATGATGGATACACCCTCCAGCGTGAAAAGCTCGCCGCGGATAAAACGGCTCTCTCCCTCTTAAGGGGTTAATTCGAGCACTCTCTCTCCGGGGTGAATATCCTTCGTGACCAAGTGTCGTTCAACGACTGAGCACAAATCTACACTCCATTCGAACCACGGCGCCTTCCTCCCCGTCGTTGATCGACCAAACTGACAATTCCTTAACAAATTCGAAAAGTCCGGCCGACAGTGAAAAATATTTCGAGTTCACTGAATTGCCAGGGAAGCGGATCTCCCGTTGCAAATTTTTCGCTCGAGAAGATCCAATTAAAAAATATATATGTATATATTCGGTGACTCCATGTACATTCGTGTCCCATGGGTAACTGAATTTTATTTCAGTCGATATCGAAATTATTACTTTCGCGCCGATATGATCCATGGGTTTCAACACAGTGGAGAATTTAGAAGCTATTTGGATTTTCATATTTTCACATTTAATACAAAAGTTTCCTGTTAAGGGATTACTTGTCGTTTTTTTAAACGATCCAAATGGTTTAATATATATACATGTGAAGAATAGCGTTAAATTCCGAAAACTAACAAAACTACAGAATTCTTTAATTGTGTTATACGGGGGTTGCCTGAAAAGAGATAATTCTACGTTGCACAGGTAAATAGTATTGAATTAAACGGACAGTTTTGACAGTCTTTCTTTAATTATTCGATCAGATTATTAACTGACATTTTGTCAATCCTTTTCACAACCGAAAATCACAAAATCCGACTGCACAAAAAATACGCGATAGAATACCAGATGAGATTGCGAAAACAAAAGATTAACTACCAGTTAATTATGTAATACGTTGTTACAGTGACAGTAAGTAGAAAATGTACAAATTCGCCGTTCAATCCAATATTTCAATATACCTCACGATACTAGAAAATATTCTTCCGAAACGATATCCCCGGTATAAACAGAGCGTCGACACTATCATCGAGCCAGCGTGGCCAGCGTTTCGCAAAGCAGCCAGAGTACGTCGATGGATCGTGTGTTTCGTATGTGTGTGTGTGCGTCGGTCAGAAACAGAGCGTTTGCCGTCCATGATGAGGAACGAACGGAATCATAAATGTCCGATCTCTGGGTCCCGGTGACACGGTTGCGGGCACGCAACCGCGTCGTGACACTGCGCGGAAGGTATCTGTATAGGTGTGTGCACACATGTGCATTCACTCTCTGGTTGAAAACGGAGGGCCAGCCTCGGAGAAATTTATGTCCTTCCCGTGATGGGATTTGACGGTGTAGACGTGGATTTTCAGCGTTGAATCGCCACACCGGAAATGCACCCGGTCGTAGAGAGAGCGAGGGAGGAATGGGGGGAGGGGAGAGAGAACCTTCACCTAGTACCATTGTCTCTCGTTGCTTCCCAACGGTATGTAATTCCCGGAGCCTGTGTCTTTCGTGGAAAAATAATGTCTTCCCCTTTTTGCTTGGGAGACCAAGCGAATTTTCGCGGATCTTTCGCCACCAGGGAAGAAAAAAAACAGAGGCAGCGAATTATTGTAGGTGTTACTGGGACTGGTGTGGATGTTCTGTTATCATTTCGTGGATATGTAAATTATATAGGGAAATGTGTGATCTCTGTACGAGGATTTTCGATTGGGTTAATAATTATTCGATTACGGATTTTGGGCATTCGTTGCGTAGACGAAAATTTATAGTACATCGGACGAAGTATTTTCATCGGAGATCAATAGCGATTTCACTTTAGTCATACGCTGATATAACAGGTTTGATAGAGGAATGTACATGGCTGTTTAATTGCTTTTCGTGAATTCGAAAATGCCTGGTATCATACCAGTTTTACAGTTTAATTTCCGTTTTTTAACTAGGATGAATGTATGTTCGTGACTATTTTTGCCTTTGTGAGGAATATACTGTAATATCATGAGATTCGGCGAATGAAAGGTCGAATGAACTGTGGGAGAGAAATTGCGATCGACAGAGTGTTTGGAACAGTACAAAACTGGCTCGAGTGGATGTTTAGTTTCGGCTATAGTTTGCGAGGTTCTAAGAATGCTTGTAGAGTTTTTGGGCACATAAGAATGTATGATGCGGGTGTGAGGTCTTTAAAAAAGCGGCGTGAATGAAGGGCGGCAGAGAACGAGGAATTGTGAAAAAGAACGTATTAGAGATCAGCGAACACGTGTAAAGCTAGTATACAGTAGGTATATCTACTTCATTACGTATTTTTAATAAACTTTGTTACCGTTTACATAGCACTCACTTATGGCTGACCCTTATTCCCCACAATACTATAAAATACAATTACTGTACTGAGAAACAATTGGAACAACGTAGCCACGATAGTTTGCATTTCGTTGACCGAATTGTGTAAATTGGTAAGCAATCTATCGATTTGGTAATGGTATTTCGTTGTTTTTATTCAATGGGTGTGCACTCATCGGAACGAACAAAACGAGAAACGAAAACGGGAGAACTTTTTTTGGTTTGCCTGACAGGGTCTCTAAAAAAAAAAGGTTGTTATCGTTTATTTATACTCTTTCCATGAAAAATTCAATTGTTGGGAAGACGTTTCCGATGGAACCGTTTCGTCATCTGTCAAGAAAAGTATGTACTTCTTATTTCTCTTCTTATAAAAAGCACTTCCGTCCTTCAAACTTCAAAAGGATATTCCACTGCCTGTTCACTGAACCCTACATAAGGAATTAGGCACTAAAAATTTATCCTACCATCTCTGCTACTCATTCCACATTTTCCCCAACTTCCACACCTAACTACAAAATCTCGAAACAAGAAAAGAAACCGCTGAATCACTATTAAGAAAGCAGTCTATTATAATACGCTTTCGCGTCTCTAAGGCCATCGTCGTTTCGCATCCCCGTCTCTGAACAGGTCGAATCTGTCGGTCACGGAGCCTCCCGTTGCCATTATCGTGCGACGTTAGATTTTCTGTGCCGGCACCGGTGTGTTCCCTGTATCCCGGGGCTCGTCTAACCGAATATGCATGCGCGTCCATCAAGCGTACAGAGAGATAGCGTTAACAAGCTGTATATAAGCGACGACCCAGAGACATCAAAGAGGTACCCGTCGTGTTTCCTGCACCGAGGCGACGGCGCGTCGTCGAGTCGGGGACGTTGCCGTTTCGAACTCGAGCACACGTGCCCCACGGGCTCGAACGATGGTAACCCGTGTGGGTTCAAGGGGTCGAACGACCAATATCAAAGAGGTGGAAAGAGATCGGTAACGCGGTCGAGAGGTTTCATCCTGGGTAATGTTTCTGACCGCCAATCAGTCGGTTGGCCGATGGTCACGGATTCGTGCCACGTCGGTGAAAATCGCTACCAATCCTGTCGACGAATCAAAGGGAGACGAAAGGAAGGTAGGATAAGGGTAGGCCAGGATGTAGGGAGGAGGGCAAAGAAACTTTCCAAGTTGTGGTTATTGCGACCGATCGATCGACCCCGACCGGTAACTGTATAGCTTATGAAGAGGAGTAAGCTGCAACACTACAGATCGCCCCTTTTACTTCCCACTCTTATCCTTGGGGCACCCACGAATCAAACTCTCCTCGAACGTATCCCAATCCCTTTCTCCGCCCGAAGGGACAATGGAACACCGTTTCCCCGGGGGAGAATATCAGCAGAGTCGGCGGTGAGAGAGCACTTCCTGTTAGCCTCGACCCTCCGTCCGCAACCAGCCGCAGGCCGCAAGCGTTGGCTCCTGCGAGCCGTAACCTCTAACCTCACGCTGTTCGGCCTGACCTCCCGCCGACAGCGTAATTGTTTAGAAACCCCTTGATCTGTAATTTCAGCGCCCAGCTCGCCCTACTCTCCGCGCGAAACATTGTTAACACGCTTTCATCCTTCTCTCCTCGTCTCTGACTCTATTCGCCTTCTCCTCTGTCATCATTCATCCTCTACCTTGGCCCCTTTACACGATTTCTCCTACTCCGTCTTACTTTCTTTTGTGAAATTTACCGTTTCTATCTGTTCCACACGACTGCCTAGTCGATAACTCGCGCACACGCGTACTGTCTTCTGCAGAATGCACGCGGAACAATAATAGGAAGGGAGAAGTGTACGCAACGTCTGGGAAAAAACCAATGAATCGTTCCGCCGAAAGGCTACTCGCTTAATTGTGCCAGACTCGTTAGAGCACCAGTTGCCCCAGATGGATCAAGGGGATGGAAATGGGGAGAGTCAGACATGTTTTGCCAGGGTCCTCGCCGCGGGGTCTCGACGAATACGAACTACCAACGTCTCCGCACGGTTTCTACTAACTTCGACTCCACCTCGAGAGTCTTGTTTTTCTATCTGTAATCCAGAGAGTTTCGTTTTGTATGCGTAAGTTTTAGAACCGCCTCGGGGCTGGAGGGAGCCGGAAATCTTTTTAACGAATTGTGTCCTTTCGAGGAAGTGATCCTTTGTACCGCGGTCCATCGAGATTTCATGAGAAAATTGCGTCAATATACTTCGTGAACAGAGTAAAGAAACTGTCTTATGAACTTTTAGTTCGTGAAGAATGAGTTAAAGATGCTCTGATAAACGTGGGGAAACTATCGATGGCGATAATGGTTTCGATAATCGTTTGAAAGATGTTTACTGGATCTACGATTCTTCCCATCGATGGAGGAACTATGTTTGAGAAAATTCTTCTTGGAGGATATTGTAAATTATCGATTACTGGTCGAAAACTTTTCAACACTGAGTCTTCATTTAGACGTCATCCCCACAGCTAGAGGGGCCTCGTGGAATCAGTCAACAGTCCAGGGATGTCGTCTGTCTAGTCTCAAGTAGACAAACATGTGTGATGCTAATTATAGCATATAAAAAAACAAATCCAACGAGGTGCAATATGTTGACCTTCGCGTGAGCTTTAGCGAAAAAATCATGAAATGTTTGTAAGTAAGCTCGGTACGCGTTCGGGGACGGTAAATGAAGGAATTTCAATTTCATTGGAACAGTGTACCGTGTAATTGTCCCTGGTGCTTGTAAACAGACATTCGTATTCTCCTTTCATCGGCAGAAAACATTCGACAAAGGGTTCTACCCGAATGTAGATCAATTACTGCAGAGCAACTTAAAAATGTACAGCAAGAATTTATTTACCGCCTCGAAAAATGTATCCAGATTCATGGTGCACATTTTGAACACCTTCTAAAATAAAGATTTAACTAAAGACTGTTCCAATGAAATTGAAATTCCTTCATTTACCGTCCTCGAAGCGCGTACTGAGCTTACCGACAAACATTTCATGATTTTTTCGCTAAAGGTCACGCGAAGGTCAACATACAGTAAAACCTGTTTTTGTGCGGTCCTTTTTTATACGATTTTATTTTTATGCGATTTGTTTTGTGCGATTTTATTTTTGTGCGATTTTTTTTTATGCGGTATATGAATTTCAACGGCGTTGGCATTACTGTAATGTTTTCTATCAGTGTACATATAAATATACACTTCAAGACGCTCTCTTCAGTTGGTTTAAACAGTTTCTCGACAATGTACATTCAATTATTTTCGCTCGACGCGCTAGCAGCATACGGTTTGTATTCCGAGTTTTATCCACGACTCACGTGATTAAGGATTCATTTTATAGTGAGATTAAAGGTAAACAAATTAATTACTTTTGTTTCTATTTGTATATAGTTTTTATGATTTTCATTTTATTTTTAAACATATGTACTCCCTTAAAATGAATAATTGTAGCCAAAAAAAAGTGAAAAGAAAGACAATTCCATTAGAAACAAAAAATCTAATATTAAATAGACTAGCAGATGGTGAACCAATTCATCACAAGAAGATGCGCGTTAAGGATTACGACGACTAGCAGTGAATTATGTAATGTGCATTTTGAAAACTTCTCCTTTTTACAATGAAAAATTAAATGTTTTTATAATGTGTAATTTAATTATTTATTTTGTTTGGAAGCACTTTCTCATGTATTTCGTAAATAATTGACGTATTTTCTAAGTGCGACTTTTTTTATGCGGTCCCTCTCCGCCGCATAAAAAAAAATTTCTGTAGTATGTCGTACAAAGTTGTTTATTATATGTAGTATTTATGAAATTTCCGAATATTTTTTTGTGCGGTTTCTTTTATGCGGTCCCTATCTACCGCATAAAAACAGGTTTTACTGTATTGCACCTCGTTGGATTTGTTTTTTTATATGCTATAAGAGTATTGTGGTGAAAATATGTAGTCCCATTAAAAAAAAATTCGATGACCTTGAAATCTCGAAAAAAAAAAAAATGACCTTGAGAAAAACATTCGGCCCATCACCGTATTGGCGACTTCGAACAGAATATTTTTCTCCCCTGATATTTTTTCTATCATACAAAATAAGCGATATGTTTAAGGTGGTCGAGTTACGTGAAATACCCAGTATATATCTACTTACGATCTCCTCCAGCTTCGTGCAGCCTTTCCTCGCGGTGCAGGCGAGCGCGACGATCATCCCTCCTCCGAGCATCAGCAAAAGGAACACCGCCAGTTTCCATCCGTGATCCCGCTGCGGAATCAGTTTCTTCGCGGTGGGCAACCTGGCAACCTCCGTCGTCGGTACACCAATCCTGGATGCCTTCACGAGAATGGTCCTGAGCTTCCTGGTAGCCTTCTCGCACGCCATCTTCGTGGGGTTGCTCTTCGACGCAGATCTCGACTTCACATGCACGTGATCCATCGCGATCTTCCCTTATCCTCAACCGTTACATACGAAACAATTCAAAACGAATCACGAAGACATAAGAAACTAAACTGGATATATTATCCAGGTGAGTCTTTTATAGTCGAAACCACCCGCAAACGACGTCACACTGTCACAAACTTTTCGCAACCGTCCATCACACGAATTTCTCTCTTCCACCGTTTCGATCGATCATTAGGCCACCGAGCCTAACCTACAGTCGCAGTAAGCTTCGTGAAAACTGTTTTCCTTTGGTGGTTCCGTGAAACTCTTCCAAATGCAATTCCTCAGCCAGTTCGGTCGCCGTTGAGGAAAGAGCGTTGAAGGGCAAGAGGAACCATCGAAAGCGTCTCGCAGGAAAAACGTCGTCGAGCGGCTTTACCGCTCGCGTAGATGGACTCTTCACCGGGTTTTATGAGATTATACCGGCCGATCCTGCGGTATCGCGGTGGCCCTGCTCCGTTCCCTTCCGCCTCGCTCAGTTCCCCTTGTCCGCGTACTCCATAAACCGACGCTGCCGCGCGGCGAGTCGTTATATTTTTATGCGCACGACGTGGGAAAATGCGAAACGGTGGAGGGGATGGGAAGTTCGTCGGCCGAAATGAGAATCGAGCCGAGATAAAAAGAAAGCGAGCGAAGATATCCGAATGGAGGTAGTTCCAGGGGCTAAATATTCACAAGTCTCTTCTTACAGCCTCGTCGACGGTTTTTTCGACTCGGACATAAACGTTTCGGGATCGAATTATCAAGGAAGGAGCACACAGCACGATACTATCTGACGATTATTGGCTGTAGAACGCCTTCTTCCAAAAACGTGTCATGGGTTAACACATATCGCTTGGATCATGAAATCGAAAGATTCTTCGACTTTCGATCGATGGATAATGATGGTTTTTTTTAGCAATGTTCCTGATTGATCGTATATCAGTCGTCGATCACTTGGTAGAGGACGATTGCTCCAAGATATCCCTATTTGCTTTATTATCTTCTGGCCTCACCCATGGCGGTGGTCGTGTTCTATTATCCTTTTTATGGTCCCCTCCAAGTATTTTGTTTTACTCTTCCGGGCGGTTTACGAGAGAAAGGTGGGCTCTAATGGGCCGACGATTTCGCTCATCAACGGGGCTCGTGTTGCTTCTTTCCGTACCACCTGGAAATAAAAACACCCGTCAGAGGATCGTGAAACGAAAACTTAATTGCTGGAGTATCTACGATCGCGCTGGGGGAGAAGCGTAATCGGTTGTAACGAGAATGCCAACGTGAATCTGTTCCACCTGAACATCTTGGACTCGTTACGAAACACGTAAACTCCGCAAGAAAATTAAGGGATCACCTCTATGAACTCGACTAAATCGGGCCAAGTGGGTATCGTTTAAAAAGCGTTTCAAATTGTGGAATCTTTACTTTCAGCTAACTTTTCAAGATTTCAGCTGCGTTGCTTATTGGCAAATTTGGAAAATTTTTTTAAATTCTGTTCTACTTTGTAATGTTACATGGGGTGAATAAAATTTTCTAAACAAAAAAATCAATACCATTTGAAAGCGATTACCTTCATATGTAAAATGACTGTTCATTGATTGTTAAACCGCTAAGACAATTTTTTACCCATGGCCATTATGTTTAAAGTTATCGATTCGCAACAAGTACCGTTCCGAATTCAGCGACTGCCTGACAGATTGTGAGTCCAGGGACGCGTCAGACCTCGGTGTATTTTAATTGCATCCGTTAAAATGGTGCACACGAAATTGTTTTCACACGATCGGGATGAATGTAATCGAGGGAGATCCAGAGAACCGACGCGACGGGATGATCAATCTCTTCGAGGAAAAGTTTCCTCGATGTAAGCCCGTCTGTTACGGGACGTTCCGCGATCTTATTTCTGTCGAACGGAGGAACCAGACATACGCTCGAGTGGGATGGATTCCGAGTGCATTAAAGATGGAAGCAATATCGGGTATAGGATTATCTTCGGACAGGCGATATCACGATGAAAATAATCGGGAGCTCGCAGTCGAACGGAACGAACGAACAGGACCGTGTCCGAGGGATTAAGCGAGAATTACCTTGGATTCCGGACTCTCGAATTCCGTGTACTTAATCCTGTTTCTGTCGGTCTACCTACGCGCTTGCTGCTTGAATACCATTTTCTTTTCTGTAACTCTTCCCTTTCCCCCCCTGCCACTGGTTAATTACGCCGCCACGGAGGAGGAACGAAAAGAATTCAACGACGTGTATGCTAATCTGTGTTCCACGGTTATTGTTCCTTTCGCATTTTGATGAAGAATAACGCGAATCACGTTTGCTCGCATTCACTTCGGATAATCTAGTAATTCTTTGGATGTTTCTCCGTTTGATAAACTTGGTACGAAAAAATCTTTGAGTAACTCTGTGTATGTACGAGATCTTGTAAGACTGGAATCGCTTGTTTGACAGAAAGATTTGAAATTTAAGTTGTCCAGTCTTCTGACATCCAGCATTTTTAAATGCAATCGCTATTATCATATGTATTTTAATTTAAAACAAGACGAACAGCCTCTATTAATTAAACGTAATGTAAAAGAATTAAAAGCCAAAATAAAATGTGCCTGGTTACGTACGGCCTTTTTCACTGTGGCAGTCGACGTGTTAATAATAATAGTCATCATCACAATGACTTTACTCCTGTCTGAACAATCACGTACAATATGACCGATATTTGACAATAATGTAACGCCTTACGGGCGAATGTAATATTAAGAATTCTTATTGCAATATTTCCACCTGGAAATCAGGTACATACACAAGGATTGTTAAACTATAACTTGACGAAATCGTAAGAGAAGTCAAACACGATCGAATCTTGGAAATCATGTCATTGGGTTGGTAAGAAAGAAATTTCGGTTTTGTAATGTGAAATAAAACTCATTTTTTTTATACAAAGAATAAACTTTAATCAATCATATATTTCCCATTTTGTTCAATGACCTTTTGCCATCTTTCTTGCAGCTTCATGATTCCGCGCTCATAGAATTTCTGGTCCTTATCAGCAAAAAACTGAACCAAGTGCGACTTAAGGTCATCATCATTTGTAAAAGTTTTACCATTCAAAGAGTTTTGCAAACTTCGAAATAAATGGTAATCAGATGGTGCCATATCAGGGCTGTATGGGGGATGCGACATCACTTCCCAACCAAGCTCCAATAATTTCCCACGAGTTACTAAAGATGTGTGAGGCCTTGCATTATCATGGTGGAACACAATTCCTTTGCGATTTGCCAATTCTGGCCGTTTTTCTTTTATTGCTTCATCCAATTTCAATAGTTGTTGACAGTAAACATCTGAATTGATCGTCTGGTTTCTTGGAAGCAACTCAAAATACACAACACCTTTGTAGTCCCACCAAATTGACAACATGACCTTTTTTTGATGCAATTCAGCTTTAGATGTGGATTGTGCTGGTTCATCACGCTTGGACCATGATCGTTTTCGAATAATGTTACTGTACATGACCCATTTTTCATTACCAGTGATGATACGTTTCAAGAAAGGATCGGCTTCATTGCGCTTGAGATGCATATCGCAAATATTGATTCGTTGTGTTAAATGAATCTCTTTCAATATATGCAGAACCCAAATATCGAGCTTCTTAGCGAGTCCAAGACATTTTAAGTGATTTTCAATTGTTGTATGCGATACATTTAACCTCTCTGCAATCTCTCGAACAGTTATGTGACGATCCTC
>NW_015373937.1:1930573-2043416 GCF_001272555.1 Dufourea novaeangliae
GAATTTCTGGTCCTTATCAGCAAAAAACTGAACCAAGTGCGACTTAAGGTCATCATCATTTGTAAAAGTTTTACCATTCAAAGAGTTTTGCAAACTTCGAAATAAATGGTAATCAGATGGTGCCATATCAGGGCTGTATGGGGGATGCGACATCACTTTCCAACCAAGCTCCAATAATTTCCCACGAGTTACTAAAGATGTGTGAGGCCTTGCATTATCATGGTGGAACACAATTCCTTTGCGATTTGCCAATTCTAGCCGTTTTTCTTTTATTGCTTCATCCAGTTTCAATAGTTGTTGACAGTAAACATCTGAATTGATCGCCTGGTTTCTTGGATGCAACTCAAAATACACAACACTTTTGTAGTCCCACCAAATTAACAACATGACCTTTTTTTGATGCAATTCAGCTTTAGATGTGGATTGTGCTGGTTCATCACGCTTGGACCATGATCGTTTTCGAATAATGTTACTGTACATGACCCATTTTTCATCACCAGTGATGATACGTTTCAAAAAAGGATCGGCTTCATTGCGCTTGAGATGCATATCGCAAATATTGATTCGTTGTGTTAAGTGAATCTCTTTCAATATATGCGGAACCCAAATATCGAGCTTCTTAGCGAGTCCAAGACATTTTAAGTGATTTTCAATTGTTGTATGCGATACATTTAACCTCTCTGCAATCTCTCGAACAGTTATGTGACGATCCTCTTCAATTATGGCTTTGATTTGGTCATCATCAACTTCAGTAGGTCGACCAGAACGTTGGTCATCTTTGAGTGAAAAATCTCCAGAACGGAATTTTTTAAACCAATTCTGACACGTGCGATCTGTTATGCAATCAACACCATAAACTTCACATATCTCTTTGTGGGCCTCAGCAGCTTTCTTTCCTTTACGAAAATAAAAGAGTAAAATATGCCGAAAATGTTCGTTTTTGCACTCCATGTTAAAATTGACCCTGAACTAACAGCTAAAAACAAAAATTTGCACAACTTGCTTCTGAAGTAACCTAAATGTGACTGATATCAAATGTCAAAAGGAAAAAACCATAACGCAGACAGGGGTCCTTCAAAACGCTTACAACGCTATCTATGTGTCACAACCGAAAATACTTTCTTGCCAACCCAATAAATTTAAATCCCAATAAAACTATCCAAACGAAGATCGCATTACACACCCCTAGAACGCCGTACATTTTTATTACCGGGTCTAACAAGCTACCAAGGGGGTAAAGAAACGTAATCAGATCGCTGTACGCATTCTAATCCCGCGTAAAAGAAAGTTACAACGGCCATTGTTCCGGGGAGGGTGGCCGCCAGATCGCCAGGATTACGAAACGTTATCGCGTTCGCGCAAAGTTTTCCACGGAGTCCATGCGCCCGTATCTAAATCACTTGCCGCCCTAACGATAATCTTGATCCAAGAACGTAAGCTTAATCGTGCCGAGCTAATTCTCGCTCGAAACTCCCCAGACTGCAGTAGTCGTAACATTCGCATGAAAGCCCGTGCATGAGAACGTGCCAAGAAAGCTCACCGTTTTGAGCACCCCTTTCTCCTAGTACCCACCTCTCTCGAAACTCGGAAAGTACTTTCCTTTTAATAGCGAATGTATGTAGCTTCGGGTTAAAAGCATGTTAAAGGCTCAGCCAATCCGCGTGGGCTTACGTCTTCGAGTCTCAAAAGATATTAGGTGGAAGGGGTGGCATCCCTCTTTCCGGTCTAATTAGCGCGATCTAATGCAGACACTGTGATTCGAGACGGTATTTTCCAGCTTCTAATTCCAGCGGTCGGAGTTTGGCTAATCTTCCAGAATTAATCACCGTTGATGCAGGGCCCACCGAGTCGCATCCCTCTTCTCGCACGCACCCCCCAGAATGTCTACACATACATATGTAGGTACATAAACGAGGCTAGGTGATATGGAGCTTTAAATTTCGAGAGTTCACGCTGGCATTGTGTTAAACCCGGAAAGGCGAATAAGGTTTTTTCGTTATAAATGCGAAGAATCGTCGTTAATGGAGTTGAGCGAAATTAAAAATGGGGTGGCGGCAAGAGCACTCGAAACAGGATGGCTCGACGTTATTATGACAATAATTACTTCACGCGTGTTTTAACATGGGGAATTCGCGACGAACAGGATACGTAATCGAAGGAATTATTAATGGACAGTCTGGAATTTTCGAATAATTCCGGAGAATCGGTGAGAATTCAGTATATTTTTCATGTGATATTTCATACGGTAACAGGAATATCAGTTTCATCTTCATTAGTTTCTGTCCACTTGGTATTTCGATTCCAAAGCGTGTATAGTTATTGAACGTTCAATGGCGATGGACCATTGTGTGAGATACTCAAGAAAATATCCAAATTGGTCTCCTTAATGTTCATGGATATGTAATAACAATTAGCATACGTGATCTGGGCTAGAGACATGGAAACTATCTTATTGGAAAAAACGTAATTTTTTCTACAAGATTCACTCGATACCTCGAACTCGATAGCTTAACACATCAACCACCTTTTCGTAGTCCACGTCACATATTTCCCTTCCTGGAATGCGTATGTTTACACGAATACACACTTTCATTGTCCATTCTTCCGAAAACCGACATCAAGCAGAAATTCTTTTACCTTATTCAAGATTCTATTAGCAAATTGAGATTCGAACAGTCACATACGTTATAAATTGCATAAAATTCGCAGTTCACTAATAACACAAACTACTCATTCGACGTTCACGATGATAAAAAAAAATCTCTCTTAAAGGCTCCACCCATTCTCGCTGTGAAGTGATCCAATAAGCTCCCAAAGGTTTCCTCCGTTTATACGGCCGATTCATAATTCTAATTCCAAATTTGTCCGTAGCTGATTGCCACGGTTGCAATCGAAGCGGATCGAGAAATTCACCGGGCGTTGTTAACAAGATCGTCGTCGTCGTCGTCGTCATCGTCGTCGTCTCCGTCCAACGGGGTAATTCAATTCCAAGATGCCCGCTCGTTTCGAGCAAGTTCGAGACCCTGGGACCTCGTGACTCGTTCGGAAGAGGATAGAGAGAAAGAGAGAGAGAGACAGAGAGCTAACTAAACCTGAAAAGGAGCTTTTTGCCGGCGGTATTAGCCGTCACGATGTTGACCGTCGTGGGTTCTTCGGTCGTGACTCTCGGGATCTGACTCGTATTTTCCAGCAGGAGAGGAGGAGAGATCGGTGCACCTTTATTGGATAAAACTCGATGAAGAACTACGTAGCCGAAGCCATCGACCAGTTTCTCTCTCTCTCTCTCTCTCTCTCTCTCTCTCTCTCTCTCTCTCTCTCTTCAGAGTAGCCCCTGAAGAAAATGAGATACCTTAATAAGCCATCGTCCCCGGGTGTAATTACGCGTTCAAACTTCCTTCGTCTATTTTCGTGCTGCGAGTAATTAGAATACCGATAACTTCGACGAACGTACTCGCCCCTCCACCTCCTCGATTCTACTGGTCGGGCAAAGACGCGCGTCGGCACGCTTCCTGTTTTTACATCCCGGCTAGGAATGCGTTCAGAATTTGCTCGTCCGTCTGGAAAACTTCGAGGACAACCCAGTAAAGGAGGACTAAGAGGAATAATCGATATAGCCGTATCGTAATATCTCGAGATTCTGCTCCTGTTCTTTGACGTTCGGTTGTAGAAGGAAATTAATTAATTACGCGGGATGATCACGGGACTCGGTTCAGCGTGGCTTCGAGGCGTTCGACGAAGTAACGTGGAACAATTTCGAGGACTCGAGGGAAGCTCCTTTCGTTGGCGAGCTTGACGGAGGATTCACCCCGTTAATTCTGACAAAGAGTGCGCGGAACAATATTGGGCCGCAAATCAACTCGATTGAGTGTCGGATAAGAGAGTAATAATAACAGCTGTTTGTTAGTCGCAAGTATTTATGATATACTTGCAAGTAATTAAAAAATAATTAAAAGTAATGAAAAAAGAATCACGAATTGGAGGTTGTAATATTTACGATACATAATTTATGTGGTCGAATTAAATGAAACACCCTGTAACCACCCTATAAACCAAATGTGCGAATCACTCTCGAAAGGGATGTAAAATAATAAGGGATAATATGCTTCAAAGATAGGGGTTTCAACGCTCTTTAAAATGAATTTTGTCCCGTATCGATATCTCAATTCGTTTCCAAGATATAAAGGCTTAAAGTGCACGCGTAAGATGATTGGGGCTTTGACCCCGTGACCCACTTAATTTCCAGGAAATGCGTACGCACTAATAGTAATAGTAAAAAAGAACCGCTGATTCAGCGTCTATCACTGACCGCGGGCCACGTGCTCCACGCCGGGGGATATCTGGGCAATGAGTGCGAGCGAGAGACCCACTGTGCGAGCGAGAAAGAGAAAGTGAAAAATTACCCTCGTGTCTTGACGACGATATCTCGGGAACCGGAAGTCACAGTGACCTTGGATAAAAAACATTTTAAAGAAAACATTTCTCCCTTTCTAATGAACGCGATATGACGGCCATATCGTATAGAACTTACGAGTTACATATGTTTAAAGTTTCAGTAATTTCGATACGTTTTAATCCTGTGTTTAACGGAATTGAATGGTCTTGACGAAACAAATATCCTTTGTTTAACATTAATCAACATTACTCCGAATACATCTGTTGCTTTCAACTGCTTTGCGAAACTTATGTGAACTATAACTCATATCAATCTCGAATCCCCAGACGAGAAAGTTGAACACGGAGTCACAGTCTCCAATTCAAGAATTGATAAAACAAACTTTTCCCAACTGGCTGGTTCCCGGGCATAGATCGCGTGCACCGGAACCAGTACCACAGGCCATCGCGGACGTAATTACGATCGCGCACAATACACCGTGGCAATCACATTTAAAAGTAAAACCTTAGAATAATACCGACAAAGTATACTGACGTTCACAAAAATAGGGACATTTACCCTACGTTAACGTTCTTTTACTTTATCTCCACTTATATGTAGTTACAATACATTTTGCCTACGCTAATGTAAAGTAATAAAAGTAGTCTAAATTATATGTATAATTCCTAGTAGGACTAGATATTGTAATACTTATGAACATGTATGTACCGTTGGATTGTTACTACATAATTATAATGTGTCAGCTAGTAAGCAAAAATGAATAGTGTTATGTATGAGAAATACTGTTTTAGTCAAAATGATACAATAGACCGGATGTCATCGGACTATTTTCTTTCTAAGTGGATGACTGACTCTCGGTCGTGCTCTTACGGATCTTTCCTCACTTCCAGTACGATTTCCAAAGCATTAAGACGTCCTTCCAAGCCAAGAAATAAAAGTAGTAGAAAAAGGATTTATAGTATTTACTATTTATTTTAACCCATTTCCAATATTTACATCTCTCTCTTGGGTGATAGGGATTCTAGAAAATTCCCCTCGAGCTCACCCCTCCTTTCTTACGCAGTTACGTAAAATTTTATACCGCCTCTTACTTATCCGTAAAACGATTCTCGACCGCGTTGAAGGGGCGATACCTATGATTCGTTCCACCTCCTCCAGTTGCCGCACCACTTACTTCCAAGCCTTCGTTCTTCATTTATTCAAACCGTTCCAAGGCAGAAATCGTGAAACTTTTAAGGAGCCTCACCACCGTGCCACGAAACAATAGTCACGTTTGTACACGAACAGAGACACGAGACACGTTCGCGGAAGTTCATCCCGTATTTCTTCTCGACGACAGCATCGAAGTGGCCCGCGTCTTTATCCGATCGTACGGGAAAAAGTTCACCTTGTCTCGAAATTCCCATCCTCGCACCCCTATTCTTCTTCTCTCACCATTTTCTGTACACGAGCCCTTAAGGCGAACGATCCCGACGCTTCGCGTCGTTTTTCCAGCCGCTGTCACGATGAATAAATAAAAATGGACTCAGGAATCTGCGGACGTAATTTATCGAGCGCTATCGGTTCCACGATCTGAGAGATGCACACTCTGGAAAATCGAGGGCATTTCGTCGGTGCATCAAGAATGCACGGATCGAATTGAAACGGCGATGAGGGGAGGGGTTGCGATGGAGTGTCGATTGAAAGTGTTGGTGCGTCGAGGATTATGATCGTAAATTTATTGGATCTGTGCCATGAGCAAAGGTTCTGTACGATTTGGATTTAAAAATTTGCAAATACAACAAAGATCTTGCGAGTCTGATAGGTAGCAATCTGATCGGTTAGAGATTCTGTTAAGATGTTTGAAGTGTTCCTAGCGTTTTTAAACCTAAACTTTGAATAGCTAACGATTAAACTTCTTTTGGATGAATTTCATAATAAGGTGTCATTATAATTCTGTTTGGAAATTAGATACGCGATTTAAATTATAATGTTTAATCACCATTTTAATTGAAAACATACAAAGTTTAAATGCACACGGATAAAGAAGCAGGATTCAATTCCCATCGAAATAATATGTCCCTGAATTCAAGTTTAACGTAATTTCATTGTCAAAACGAACTGTGCTGTCTGATGAATAAACTAGACGCATCGATTTAATACACAATTAATAACCACCATCGATCAACGTCACCTCTGGAAACCGTGTCGAATGTACCAATTTGTGAAATCGGTCACTTCGTATGCAACAACCGACGATGAATTTTCGGTAGACGAATACTCCATCCCCCTCTCACTCGCTTTTACTATTCCCTCCCTCTTCCACCCCCAGCTCACTCTCTCTCTTTCTCCTCGAGGATTATTAATGTCTCGTCTCTGAGGCTGCCGCGACGAGAAGCCGGGGAAATTATATCGTTTTCTCGTTACCAGGCTTGTTTCTATCCCGGAGAATTGTGCGACATTCGCGGGACGAGACCGTGTCTCGGTCCATTCATAAGGATTTCACGGGGGAATTACGTTCACTCAAGTGCGTTTCGAAATACGGCTAAAGGTGGAAAGAGAAGGATGGAATGAAAGAAACAGATAGACTGAAATAGTTAGAGATGAGCAGAGAGATGTAGGCAAATAGACAAAGATCGACATAGAATTCAGGGATAGAAACAGACAGAGAAGTGAGGAGGGGAAAGAGCAAAGGGAAGAGAAATAGAGTAAAAAGAAATAAAGGAACAGAATGGTCGCAGTGGATAGAAAGAGAAATTTGTCCAGCACCACGTGGCCCCCATTGATATATCGTCCTGTTACGCGCGGTCACGGGACTTCGAGGGCTTAATGTGATTTACAGAGAGGGGCAGGGAGGGGTGGAGGACAGAAGTTCCTCGCGATGGACCGTATGTTTCGAAAGCCCCCGGAGAATTATTGGATACGTGACGTCGCGAGTTACCTTAAGCATGGCCCGACGATGAAAGTGTTGGGAATCGATAAGACGTCGAGACGCTGAGTGATAACGTATGCCTGCCGCGTCTCGTGTGTCGTAATCAAATACAGGGTGGTGTTTCGTTTATCTTCTTCGTTTCCCCTTCCACTCCCATATCTGTCATCTTTCGCAATATGGGAAAGTGTCGGGAGAAATATATGACTCGGAGGCAATTTCCTACAAATATTAAGAGTTTCTGACGAAGATAATTTCATTTATTATGTGAAATTCGTAGCGACGAAAGTGACTGAAGATCGATCTGTAGACTCTGATCCTACAGCAGCCAGACTATACATGTTCTCATTCTCCTTAAGCCTGATACAATAGACTGCCTGTGGCCCTGATACCGATTATATGGGGTTCCGATTATACTATCTGCATACATATAGACATCGATCCTATACCTCTCCATTATCCGGACAGGTAAACAGTGATTCCGGTACTTATCATATCGAAACAGTTCCCCTGTTTCCATACCGGGATCCACATATCATTCACTCCTGATGCTTGATTTACCGAACATGTTCCACAATTCGGCGTTAGAAAAATCTAAATATTGTTTCGACAATTTTCGTTAACCTAATAAATTAACGAACTTTAAAAAAAATTCATTATTAGAACAATAATTGGATAAGCGAAGCGAGTCCTTACATGCCACTTCTTATACTTTTGTGATGAGTAGGCACTGTTTCTTTCACCTTTCACAGGAATAAATAATATTTCCCTCGTGTATTCTACACCATCTGTAGATGTGCATAATTTATAAATATGTTCACCCCCTTGAAAAAAAATTAACTCTCCAATTTCTCGCTCTCAACCATGAATTTTCCCTTCGATCTGAGGCTTGATCTATGTTTATACAATTCTTTGTACAAAACTTCATTAACACATAAATTATACTTGAAATAAATAATTCCTGAAAACACCAAACAAACTAAGAAAACGTATAACCCCGCATTATACGAAAAAATTCTGATCGGTTCGAGGCAATTTTGATATCAACTGCGACATTCGCTGTAAACAACCCCGCAGGATTTTTTTTTGATCGAGAAGTGCATTTCGATGTGACAGGGATTGTCGATATGTTGGTCAACCGGAAAGACGTTATTAAAAAAGCGTACGTGGATGGTACGCGGGCAAAAGAACGCAAAGAAAGCAGGTGGATTCGTAACAGATGCCTGCGAAAGGATATCGTACCAGCGACATCGGCATCTGGCGCGTCTCTCTAGGTGTTCAAAGATCGAGAGGATCTTTCTCTTAAAACGATCACGTCTGTCCCCTCGTTGACGCGCACACGCGCCACCGAACCCTTTTTGTTAATCCTACCACCCGCTTCTTCCCCATGGGACCCCTTTCTCTCCGAGCTGAATTTTCGCATCGGCGCAGAATTTCCCCTACCTTTCAACCAGGGTTTGAAATTTTCTCTCGAACCGTCTCCATCCCCCCACCACCCCACTGTCGTATGTACGTCGCTGTCTGCGCATAGAATTTTCGGTGGACGGAATAAAACGAGTTTCTGCCTGGAAACTGGGCGAACGATTACGCTTGTGCAGCCTACGGCTGTTTGTCGAAACATCCTATCTACCTGGTTAATGTGTTAAGATGTTGATGTTTAAATGATCTTCTGAGAAACTGTTTAGTTCGGGGGGAAATTTGTGCTCTGACGTGTAGACAAAAGTTCGTAGATTGAGTTACGGGAATGTCAACGAAACAGCAATTGATTTCTTTTACTTTGAGACTGATTGGAGTTAGAATAAAATAGATAAAAAAAATTATTATATTGTAAGTATTCTTTATTTGTATAGAAAATATATAATTTTATATTAGAATTTATATATAATAAATACTCTGCGATTTTATGTATAACTTCTGTTTTGTGTTGGAGCTATGAATTCATCAAAACTTGCAGCTTGTTAATTACGAAACGGAAAATTACCGTCAAGAAGTGTTTTCACGGAACTTTTTAGAAAGATAGAATAATTAATATGAAAATAACCGTGTGTGAACAAAAATCGAGACAAGAGACACCATAATAACAGAACTCTCCCTCAGATTTAATACATATTATAGTGAAATTAAAAACTAACACTTTTGTGATTCGATTCGTACAAAGGAAAAGGTAATAGACTTTGTAGCAAAATATTTTAAATTCAGAGAATTTCATTATAATCGATTCAATTAAATTCAAAAGAACAATTTCATGTGCTTGGCAAAACTATTGTTTTTAATGAGAAGTATTTACTACTGTTAAAACTGCATAGATCGTTTATAATATGCCTGAAAAATACGTAATAATAAATTTGAAACTATTAGAACACTGTACTAGTAGAGAGGGAAATTTGATAAAACCATAAAGTAACGTTTTCCGATCTTAATAACAGGTAATATCCTGTCTAATCATACTTGAAACCCCTTTCGTACTGCAACGTACTATCCGTTCGTCCAGCCTCGCGTAAACCTTTTTTCACGCTTCGTGTTTTTTATCCAGCCGGCTGTCAGAAAGAAGCGTCGCTTACTGGACGAACGGATATTTTTCGAAAAATACGGGTTCGCATCACCCGTTTCTGCCGTCCCTCTAGATTTTTTTTCGGCCCATTTTACGTGCCCAACGCGCGACGAGCTCACCAAACTCCGTATATTTCCTTTCGCATTTAACTGAAACGAAACGAACGAGTGACAGGGTCGTGTATAGGTGAAAAGAGAACCTGTGTGATCATTACCAGAAGCGGTAATTTCTCCACGAAATATGAAGACAGACAGCCGAACGCGAGATCTCCGAACATTTTCATGTATAGTGAATTTTTTATATCGTACAGGACAGACGAAACAGAGATTTTTAACATGTTCAAGGCACGATTGGTCGGGGAATGATAAATTTTAATCGCATATTTAGATCGGAGCGAGATCTTCCCCGTGTCGGATGGCAACGGATAATGAACCCCATTTATATAAAATACTCGTTAGTCCTGCGAGTTCGTTGCTCGCTCAGCATTTTGATAACAATGTGGTCGATTATCGGGGCTTCTGCTACGAGGCTTGCGGGGACACGAGATTGCTTCGAGATGCTTTAAGACTGTCATGAGACTTTCGACATCTGTGTAGTCGAATTAAAAAACCTTTGGACAATGATCGTCCAGAAAAAAATTTGAAGTTACCATGTTTTTTTTTGGAATACTCTGGTTCCAATCAGACTATATAGACTACACACATTTGTAATTTATAAAATATAGATCTACAAGCAAGACATATTAAAGTAGCAATTATCTAAAAAAATGTAAAAAACGACTCTCTTCTGTAGATTTTTTCGTTCATAGATCGAAGTCATGAAATTTCTCCCCCCCAACTTCCGAAGCAGATAACTTTTTGACAAATTTCAGGCTATTGGGACGGCAGTCGCTATCTTTTAAACTCTCTCATTCTTCGCCTCGAGTCATCCATTTCTCAGCTTCAAGTTTCAAACTGGACAATTTTTCTAAGGTCGGAGGGGAACACAAGGAAATCCGAATTCTGTCGGACTCTCAGAGAATACAATCCAAATACTTGTGAGGGGACGAAAGTTTGTTGACTTGAATGAAAAGATGAAGTATGACAGTTTCTTGAAGTACATTTTCATTCTCCTCCGAAGACGATGCTTCATTACTACAATACTGGATTACGTAATAAAAGTACTAACAATAAAAATACGTATTAGTATGTAACCTGACATGATATAGTTCGTGAATCACCGAGTGTATTATTAGAAAATTATAATTTTTTATTGAAGGTTTACAATGTATGGCTATAAAAAATTGATCAGAAATATAGAATATTATTTTATTTATAGGGATCCTTATGCCTGTGATATTAAAGTTTGGACATTTTTAACGTACATTTCATCTTAGCTAGTGAAAGTCAACATGTCTGACCATTGCTCGATTTTTCTACTTGGGGTAGAGATTCATGAGGGTATTACTTGCCTCCCAGCGATCAAATAATTTTTAGAGGATCATCAAAATTCTTGTAATACACAAATACTAATATCGCCGTGTTCTTCAGACAGGGAAACTTGTTAATATAACAAACACAACTGTTTCAAATTTACCTCCCAATATACGGAAACATGAAGTAAATCATGCAAAGTATAAGACGATATTTCTAGAAAACCTAGTTGAGTATCATTTGCAACTAATAAATGAACGTTACAGGTTATCAATAAAAATCTAACAACGTAGACACCTGCTGCGTTCTCTAAACAATTTTCCGTCCGTTTTTCCATCCTTTTCGTCCGAGTGACACACATGAGCAAGAAAAAGTGAACATGTTGGTACCCGATAAATTTGTGAGAGTTCGTCTATTATCGGCGCGAAAGAGGAATGGGGATACGCTTGACGCTCGCGGCAAACCCGATACATCGATAATGACCCCCCCCCCCTTCCCCTCGATTGTAGGAAAGAATGAAGACGAAGAGAGAGAAAGAGAGGCGGTTGGATCGTAAATAAAAATGAATCGGCGTCGCGAGGGGACGATAGATCAAAAGGTAGCTGCGGGCCAGTCGAGCGGCGAGCGACGGAGAAAATAAAAGAGAATTATTGAGGGGCGAAATAAATCAGGGGTGTGGCGTGTGTGTGTATGTGTGGTGTTCGCGACGGCGCGACTAGCCCCGATGGTGGTGTCGGAGGGGCTGCACTCCACGCTTCGAAATGAACGCGATAAGAGAAACACGTGTTGAGCACGCTTTACTCACCCTCTGTTGCCCCTCTGCCTTCCCACCCTCGAACTCTCGTGTGTCTCGCGCGCCGATATACATATAAACCCTGTCGTTCCTCGCCCACCCCTCTCGACCGACTCCACCACCTCTCTCTGGTTTTTCAGTGCTTAGTCCTTAGACAGGCCACCCGTTCCGTCTGTGTCTGACAATGCGGAACGAGGAGGAGACGTCGCTGATGTTACAGCGATGCCTAGATACAGATAGCGAACTCTGAGATCGGCCGTGTTTCAAAGTGATTGGAGGTGAACACCTCCGGCACGCTGGAAATTATACAAGGTGTCAGATTTAAATCGATCCACGTATCTCAGAAACTGTTGACGATATTAAAAAATGTTTCGGAGAAAAATTAATGATATCATTGGAAATTGAATGTACGCGTAGAATATTACTTGTACACATATTAATATTGTTATTTAATCAATATTGTTGCGTTGCATATTATTTTATATAAACTGATGGTCAGAAACCGCAGAACTCAATGGAACACGGTATTATCATTAACATTTCGTGCAAGTAGAAACGTCGAGCAATGATCAGACACGGTAGACAGACGCGCACGATGACACGGATGCCCATGAATTTTCAAATTTAATTTTCTCGAAAACGAACCTACGTACAGAGAAACTTTATTCTACATTTTTAACTCACTTTTTATTGTAGAATCACCTCGTGGTAGATTTAATCACGAATCACGGTCAATTTTGTACGCAGTCATGAAATAGAGTTGGGACACTGTTCTGAGACAAATAAACCTAGTATACCTATCAAGAGAAGTTTCGGACGAAGAAACGATCCTTCGAACGAGGATTCGTCCGCGTTCGAATTATCCGACGACGGTGATTCAATTTAATCGGCGCGCGCCATAGTACCCACGGACGGGCGACGCGAATTCACGGTTTTTTCGTTAGCTTTCTGGCCCGGTAATTAAGTTATACGCGTTCGAGGCGGGAACGACGGAGGCGGATAGTGGGTTTTTATTACGCGATTACATTCTACGCTCGCGTGAGTCGGGGCAGTTAAGATCGTCGACGGTTGAATCGGTTTTTGGCCGAGCGGATTTCGTTGCAACGAGCCCATCGACGGAGGATAGTTTAATAGAAATCTGTCTTGATTGTCTGTTAGCAAGGGAGGATCGATTTCTAATAGTATACTACTTCACGTTTACTTTTAAAATGTAGCAAGAATAATATGCTTGTACTGGTATTATACACTTTGTTAGGAATGAATTTCACACCTGCGTATCTCGTATTCGTAAGTTTATGCAATTTACATTCGTGAATTGAAATGCTGTGTACTGGTATTGGATTTAATTCAACAAAGTCACACCTCTGTCTTGTTATAAAAATGATTCAAGATTTTAAACGCACCCGCAAAGGATCCGAATTCCCCATATCGTGCATCGATAAACAAAATTCCTGGCGTTATTTACGATGGTTTTTTATTACGTCTGTAAAACGTGAATCGCGCACCTGCCGACTGAAAGGCGTCTCGTCATCGATTCAATTTCGCTCCCCGTACTCATCCTCCGAAAAAAAGAGACTAACAAAAAAAAAAAAAAGAGAAAAAACAAAAAAAAACGAGAAATATTAAAAAATATCGATCGAGGTTGGATATCTACGCGTGGGCAGCTTTTCGGACACTCGACATGCGGGCGGACACGACGCGCGAGAGGGTGAAACTGGGCAAAGCATATCCGGCATCCGTTTTTATTGTTATTCAATATATATTCCCACAGCCGTCGCCGGCGACGATAATCGAATCAGGAATGAACAATTCTCGCCGAATCTGACGAAAAATACCTGTCGCCCCGTAACGGTCCGCGGGCAAATAGAAAATAAGGGATGGACAATCGATGGTGTCGAGACAACGCTCGTTAAAGTGCTCGCGATTCGGGACACATACAGAGAACTGGCGACGAGCTGTTTCGATCGACGACGACGACACTGTGGAGACTGAAACGATCTGTGCGTGCCAGTAAATACGTTTCAGACCCGTGCGCGTTCGACCATATTCTCCACACCACGATCCTATTTATTGCAACGGGGACGAAAAAAGTCCCGTAAAATAAGCGACATCGTGCGGCGAAACGACAAGGGGACAATTGCAGTCCGCGAATCGAGGGAAAGGTGCGCTCTCTTATCTGCGAAGCGGGTAACTTTGAAACGGTAAGGATTTGACTCCTGAATAAATTTAACAATAATATCAGAGTGACTATTTCTTAAAGAGCATATAAAAAATACGGGTTTTCCGCGACGAATGTGTCTAATGGACGAGAAACCGAATGGATTAATCTGCAGTTCCATTCAGAAATATTCTACTGATACGTAAGATATCATAGTGACGATATATATCTGGAAATTTCTCTATCAAATTTCTCCCATTATCAAAACTATACCAAGCCACGCCTCCTTCCCCCCGATCTCCTTTCGTTTATACGATTTCCAGGATTCCCGAGGTAAACGCAACAGTCTCCTATGTACACATTTTTTGTTCATCCCCGAACGAGCGCGTCCCCTAATTTCCACCAGGTAATTACGATGAAAGGCGTCGAATGAATGGGGAACGCTTTATCCATGGGAACGTGTTCTTTCCATTTAACGGCGAGAACGCCCGAGCGAAACACCAGAAGTAATTCGTGACGTAGAAAAAAGAAAAATAAAGAATCCTATTAACGAATTACGCGAGGATAAAGCTCGCGAGAAGTATTCACGTTTTTCGTCCTTATTACAGGCGCAACGTCGAAAGTGTTGGCTCGCTTCAAAATGAACGCGATAAGAGAATAAATGAAAACACGTGTTGAACACGATTCCTTTCGACCTCCTCGAATCCTCTTTCCCCCTGTTTTTCTTCTTTGTCCCCTGATTTTCTTCTCGATATCTCGACCCCTTTTTCCACTATCCTCCGGTTCTCACGATATATAAATCCTCCCCCAAGTCCAAGATTCAACCCCCGTACTTCTCTTTTTTTTTTTTTTGCTCCAGTTCCCACGCCATCTTCGTCCATTCCATTCTTCGATCCCCGATGACCCCCCTACTACTTTTTCGACGATTCTTTCTCGATGTCGACACGAAAAAAATAGACGAGCGCGTCGGGATTTCTTGGTATTCGACCATTCTCGACGAGTTTTTAAGTTACTTTCAAGTGTTCAAATTCAATACCTGAATTACACAGTCTAGAATTACACGTGCCAATTGGAAACCCGCGAGCATCCCAAGTCAGAATTGCCAGATGGTATTCGGCGAACGTGTGAAAGTTATACGCGGAGAAACCGTGGCGGCGGATCGGGGAAAACACCGTGGCCGCTGCAAAGGAAAGGGTCAACGGACCTTCGGATCGTTCGCAAACTTCGTCGGTGCGCGCTCGTCAAATACGTTCAGAGTCTGCGGCGTCTAACTTGACTAATTGGCTTCCGGCTGGAACCGAATAATAATTGAATAATGGAATATTGAGAGCGCGAGGAACGTAAACCACCGCGCCAGCACGCCACGCCGAGAAGTCGCGGAACGATCTCGCGCGGCATTTAAATCGAACTGTGATTATACATCGAACTTGAATAATTAACTTCTAAGATCATGGACAGCTTATTTCCTTGACACTTTATCCAGAAGATTGTATTCTTCGCGACTGTATTCTCGGGAGATAACGATCATATATTAGTTAGGTAGTCAGAATTATTTCAAAATTAAAAGTAACTAGTTCTTAAAAAACGGCGTAACTTAATTTACTCGTTTTTATATAGGTATGTATAATGTTCATTCATTCGGGAGTTCGCCCTAGAATAATTTTCTTTTTGTCATAATGGGCAGGAACGTAAGTACGTCCACACGTTGTGTTCTGGAACACCGTGTTCCAGGAATTGGTTTATGGCATCGACGAGGCGAGCGAAGATTGTAATGGCACATTTGGTCGCCAAATGTGCACGGTACGACATAATTTTATACTACCAGCAGTTTTTAGTCACCCTCGCGCCAAATTAGTTAGCGGTCCATGTCATAAACCAGGGCTTTCCGAAGGGTATCGGGACGCTGTTGTTCGCGCTTCGGCTCGCAGGGAGCCTCGCGTACGGTACCTGGAGGAAAGTCCCCAAGGTTGCCAAACTGTCGTCCACCTTAGCGGGCATTTTACATTTCCACCCCCACGAAGTGGTGCGCTGAGGGCGGACTGTGAGAGTGGGGGGCAAGGCGCTTTACCGAGGAGGCCTTCAGTCTTACAAACTTGTATCAGATTCAATCAGGACTCCAAGGAAGAAAGATCAATCTCATTTTGAACAGTCAGTGTGACTGATAGAACCAAACTGGTGCTTGTGTGTGTACAAGTCAGTCTTGGTTTCTTGAGCAGGGACAGCCCCTGAATATTCACGCGTCCAAGTTTTGTTACATATTAAATACAGTCCACTATTTTTGTTGAACCAAGTTCCTCATTTACTGTCCGAGTTTGTGTAACCATTCGGTACGTTCTACATTCGGTGCATCTCCAACATTCGGAATCATTGCGGGCGCGAACACGTTGATGGAAACAAAATTATTCTAGAAACTTTACCGTCACGCCTCATACTTTTCAAAACTAGATTTCGTATTCTAAATATTATTCGTGTAATCAGTTTTTGGTATGTATTGCTACTCTCTATTTTTTCGAGAATCAACGGAAAACATTAATGTAGTAACCGAATTGTAACCATAGGATATTTGGATAATCGAACGGAATGCTTTTTACGAACGGGACGAGAAATTTATTATACAGTCCGAGCATACCGGTGTGACGTCTCCATGAAATATACATATAATCCGTTACTTTGTTCACTTTTATACACATACATTACATATTTCAATATTAAACTTACATTTCAAAATAAATAACTAGTTTGTAACATTCATTTCCCCCCCGATGTTTCGGGTCGGATTTAAACCCAGCCACGTCGATAATATTAACGATGCACACCCCTTTTGTTTCACGGAGTTAATCAGTTTGCTTTCTGAGAGTTTCATACAATGAAACCGTTGAACGGAGTATATTATGTATATTCAATGCTTCGTGCCGTAACAATGGCCCCTCATTGTTCTCGAAATACAAATATTCTTAAAATCGCTATATAAATACAATTAACAAAGTATGTCCACAAATTTCCATGGTTCCACCTAAATCATCTTGAATTTCATACTTCACGTTTTCGTGAAATAAATGCACGATAGGTGCTCTCTATCCAGTCGCGAAACTGATCGTGTCAGTAGCTATAGAACAACGATTAGGGAGAGGGCTGATTTCTCATTCGAGGGCGAAAAGTCGACACGAGTTTTCGCGGTTACCGTGCGCGAACGGATCGTGTAACGGCCCAGAGGTTCGACGAGCTCCGGGCACCATTAACACCGAGTAATCCTGAATCGGCAATCAGGGGATTGAAAACCGTAATCGTGGGGCCGCGATTTCGACGTTTGACGGACAAGAAACGTTTTCGCTGAGGCCACCGAACAGGGGACAGGAGACATTTCCGGGTGAAAGAAAAATGTCCACGGCTAACAGGGAAACTTTCCCGGGACAGTTTTCGATCAACCGTGTCTCCAGAGTTCAACCGTGGAGGCTAGTTAGCGTACACCAAGCAGAATCTGATTATTATTAGTCATTGCTCTTTCGACGGATGTTTAGTCCCGCGGAATGTCTTCATCAAGACCTAAGAGGATTGCGCCCTTTGGATTGCCTTCTGCTCGGAATAATTGGAGGATTAAGTTAAGCGAGTCTATTTAGTTAGAACGTTGCTACTAAATGAGAACTTGACATTTGTACCTGAATCGTGTCCAGGATGGAAATATTGTTATAGTATATGGTTTCGGGGTACACATTAGGATTAAGATACCTAATCTGTATAAAGAAATGACGTTTCGAAAGAATTGTACCTCATTAAACGAATCGAGTTAGTATTAATTATAAACAAAGGGGGTGAGTACCTGGCTAAATAGCGAATGTTTTTGCTATTTTCACTGAGTTTTCTCGTTGAACGGACAATAATAAAGTTTAATATTTCCTAAGGAACATTTATTTCCGATCTTCAATATATTAAGTAATGTCTTATTATTTCATATTTGATAAGTGTACTGAATTATGCATGACTCTGTTTACAAATCAATCTAACGATCCGTCTTTACTTCTCTGTATGGGTTAATTATGTGTCTTTATACATACCTATATCGGTAGCTAATTTCTGTACTGTATATTTGTTCGTTAACGTGAACAGTAAAATGGCTGTTTCGAAACTTCCCTGAATTAGCTTGAATCAATGTTAATGAATATTAATATTAATGACTCATGTTCAGAATATTATATAATCTGGCTATGTACCTAGTATCCACAACATGGAATCGCAACTTTCATGTTATATAGTTTGTTCATATACATACGTATATGTACATAATACTGTTCTGTTCATTTGTAGTATTGTAGCGTAAGTAAATTTAAAAGCTCGTAGCTACAAAACCGATATTTAAATTTAATAGCGTGTACGTATATATGGCGGGGCTATAAAAAAATACACTCTACTATACAGCCGACAATAAATGCCTTTCAGAATTTTCGTGACCCGTGTGTAGACGGAATTCGACCGGTCAGGTTAAGTAAAAATAAAATTGTAATGTTGTAAACAATTCATGGGTTGCAGGGACGGTGCACGAATTTGACAAATTATAAAGTAGGATCAACAAGCCAATGAATGAATACTTAAAAGATTTATACCGTACAGATTTCAATTTGAACAATTGGAAAAATGTAATTAATTACATTAAAAAGGAAAAATAAATGCAGATTTCACCAGTGAATGAACATTAACTAGTATATGAAATTATTAACATTCAATCAGTTGCTTATTTCAATAACTTAATCTACTCGTTTATACATATGTGTATTTATATGTATGTATATTTGAAAGAAAATATTTAAGAACCACGTGTTTTTGTAAACCTCGTCTATTATTAAATACAGTGTGAGAATAGAGAAGAAATAAGAAACTTTCTGTAATCGACGCACTCGGTCACAGTCGCCTCTGTTTATCGACACACTTTCTTTCACGTTTCGACGTACTTTGGAACAGACATCAGTTATTCAATATTTTCATAACAACATCCAGTATGGGCAATTTTCTTGTCAATACATTCTCCAGAACACACTAAAAGACGCGATTAGTAACCTTCAGGATAGCAGGTAACAAAATTAAAAGGACAAAGGTATTACACCCGATTTACGCCGGGTATTCGTTCTATGTGATTCTTTTTTAAACAAATACTATTATAACCTACACTAACTCTCCTCCTAAGAATTTTTTCTCTGTACCAAGAGACTCAATTTATACGATTTTGATCCGCGTAAATAGAGGGGCAGCTGCATTTCTGAACAAAAGAAAAACAGATTGTCCTGAAAGCTCAAAGTCACTTTTCCAAACGCTAAAAGACCTTCAGAAATATCCAACTGATGAATGAATGTACCACGAATGAATATTTAACCATTAACCCCTACACTCAATCTACCGATTTCCATGTCATCCTACGTCATCGTTCTTTAAATCGCAATAATAAATTCGCGATAATCGATGCCACAATTTCTCCTAAAACAGTTCTAAAGGAGTTCGAAGCCGCTAATTTCGGCACACGTGACTGCGAATAATTTTCTCCCGCGTCACTGATGAAAACATCGCGACCATCACTCGACGATCGTTTCAATTTCCCGTGTTCTCTCGTTGTTCTCAGTTTCATGACGGACGGGTGCCTCGACCAGTGTCGGCTGCACCATTTTTCTTCGAAGCGAAATTACTTCTCGGTTCTTAGCAAACGTCCAGTCATTGTTATCGCGGGAGGGTGGAATGACGTGACGGCTCTGCTTTTTCCTCCCCCTCTGGTGAATGTCGAGGCGAGCTACCACCAGAGGAGAACACTTCGCGATCTTCGATCCCCCGTCTGATCGTTTCCCTGCTCGCGAAATAGAGCAAATAAAGTTCTCGGATCCGATTTATCCCAAGGAACACAGCTTCCTGGATCTGACCGTACACACGTATATACTGTTCAACCTCCTACCGATCCAGTTACACGTCAATCCATCTGTCGCGGGGCTCGTTCATTTTTCAGCATCGACTCTAATTAACAGAGACCGTTCCACTGGCATTCACCACGGATGATTCATTCGAACACTACCCAGGCTTGTGTGCGCCGCTGCCGTCACATGTCGTTCCGTTTTGTGAATCAGCTCTATCTCGGCCAATTAAATGGAAATTTCATCGATGCCGCCTCGTGTGACCGACTAATTGCATTTATTAGCGCGAGTGCCACGGTTGAATTTATCCCCGCGGAATAACACTGATAATCGTGTTTCGAGGACCGTTCCCAGAAACAAGATCAAATTCTGATTAAACTAATCGAGCGATTCTCATTAGAAATACACTTCGTAATAATTCACATTGTACACGACCGTTCCGTATGTACCGAATTGTATCACGATTAACTTCTCCCGAATCACATGAATCCCTTGCATCCTATAAATCGTGTTAATACCTGGACTTTCTACATACCCAGAAGCACGATGCAACTCGACGAACATCCTTCCCCGAGCCCTAAAATCTTCTTCTGTGGAGAACGTTCTTGGTAGGTTGAATGGAACTCAAATAACCAGCTTCTGGTACCTTCGATGGATTCTTCTTTCGCAAAGCTTTTGACGGTGGTCCTCTCGGTAACAAAAACCAAATTTAAAGCACAAAGCACAAGCACAATCAACGTTTAGAGGACACGACCGTGATCGAGCCCGAACGCCTCGTGTTACCGGCGCCACTGATCGACCGTTCCATCCGATACGTCTCCGAAGGCGTCGCGCCGCTCACTGCGGAGACTCCGCTGCGTACCCGCCCTTATAGCATCGTGTTGCGCTCGCCACCTTCCCCTAGTTACTCCCACTACCCTCCCCACCAGGCTCTCCTCACCCCTCCTCTATGACCTTCTGCGCCGTGCCGCGAACCTCGCAAACTCTTCCCTCTGCCGTCGACTCCCCACCACCCCCCATTCGCCAACCCCTCGTGAGCGTCGCCCATATACACCATACACGATAACGCGAGCATTCTGACGTAAGCGTCCAAAAGACCAGCCGATGCGTTCTTCGAGCGTGCTTCCCCGAACACCGCATACGAAAATTGAACACCACTTTGGGAAGATATTTTTCAGTGGATTGCTCTTGCTGGAAATCGAACTGTTGGTATATTCCCCCTGTTTCAACCCTTGATCGTTCTGGCATGATCAGATTGGTGGGATTAAAAGTTAAACGGGTTTTTTTCGGGTGATAAGGGAGTGGGCTCGATGGATTAACGTTGGTGGGATTTTTAAGCAGTAATGTTAGTTGGATGTATATGGTCTGAGTCTGAGTCGCACTGAACTGAGATACCCTGTATAACTCTCATTGAGAATTATTTTGTGGTAAAATAAAAAAAGTAAACCTACTACTAGTGAAATAAAAATGTACAGATTCGAAATGCGAATCAAGGATTTGTTAATTACACCTCGCAGAGAATGTAGACAAGCTGCTACCGTGCGACACAAGAATCTCTCAGAATCAGTGTAAATCAAGTATGCATCCGAGTTCAAGCGTAACACCGTCGGAGATGGAGGGTGGAGACACCCTTCTCCGAACAAAGTGTACGTCGGAAAATGAGCTACCGGAAACGACAACGCGTCAGTTTCAGAAGCTTCCGAGAGATCTGTCGCCGGAACACCTTCCGTGGATATCCCGTGGAAAACTCATCTGCACGGTGAAAAGGGGGTCAAGAGGGTCAGTGGAACACTCGGTGTCTCGGTAACAGCCGCGTCATCTTTTTAAACGATAGGCACCTATTCACCCGCCTCCGTGAAATTTCTGTTGGCTCCGGATTGTCGGAACGAAATAAGAAGGAAAGGACCGACCAGTGGAGTGACGTGATAAACAAATAGAGAGTACTCGTCGACATTCGATATTTGAAACAACGGTGATGGGGGATGTAAAACCGTTAGAAGAACCTTGAGAATAATCTATGGGGGTGGGGGTACTAAAACGGTTAACACACAGCAATAAACTATATTAAACAAAATTGAATAGAATTTTATTTCCTATAATAGGAGTTTAAAATATTAATAGTATTATGCAAATATTATTGAATTTGAGTAGAATTTCTAATTTCCTACGTTTTGCAAGTCAAGGGATGCTATAAACGAATTTACACCGGCAGTTTAATTATAACACCGTACAAACAACTAATACATATAGGACAACAACAGACTGATCCGAAATCATGCACTCTACCCTCACTTAAACATCGACACCTACAAGAAACACACTCAAACCTTGCTTATTCCTCGTTTCAGAACTGCACAACCATTCTTCGAAATTCCAATCACGAAACTAAACACACATCGTTCACACTTCGCTCTTGAAAACCTCTTTAGTTCAGTTAATACAATCATACTCCACAACCGATCCATATTCGTCCACATACCACATGTACTTCTGTTAAGTCGTGTGAGCTCTCCTGGGTAGCTTTCCCTCCACCTGTACCTGATGAGTCTGAATACCACGAAACGTTTGCCCTCGAGCAGCCACGACGATGGATAAATTAATGACGCCGAGACCCCACCACCGACAGCCCGACATACGTCTCCGTCAAGCTGACGCGTACGCACTGTTATGTACCTTCCCAGCTACGTGACAGACGTAGCCGTCTCGTGCGTGTCGACCCTTCTCAGCCCGGGAAATACACCATCCTGTAACGGGGGTCGCTCTCCGCGCAAGAAGAATTCAATTCTGCCCTGAATCCCTCCAATATTACCTGTAGCACTGAGAATTCCTCGGACGACGCGTAACGACGATCAGGGGAATTTTGTTTTTATGTTTTGGGAACGTTCAGGATTTTGTCTTTCATCTTGGATGTGTCGATTAATATTTTCCTATGTCAGAGTAGTAGTTTGCTTGGAATTCAGAATACTTTGTAGGTGGTCTGTTTGGTAAACAGAGATTACCGTGTCGGATGATAGATATTGTGAAGATTCTCAGGATATACTGGGATGACAGTGCAACGGGGAGGTGACTGTACACCGTAAATATTGATGAAAACTGTGGAATAAGATTCCTTCAACTGTTTTTTTTTTTTTTAAAAAACAGTTTATACACAGATGCTGATAGGAAAATGTAGGGAAGGATGCTACCTGTCACCGAAAGGAGGAAAAATAATTTTATCCGTCAACGTGCCACCCCGTAAAAGAAATCCATCGAGTCGACGTTAGAGGAATCCGCCATGAACCAATCCCCTCTTCTCATCCCCAGAGACACTACCCGGCGATCTCTTCTTCCTTTCAGGAATGAAATGAAGTATGTATAACGAGGCCTGGTAGTAACAAAAATCTCATTTATTCGTCCACCGACGTTATATCGCGTCGGCAACACGGACACGCGATGCCGTTAGGCCGCGAGCTAAGAAATACTAGAAAAATTTGTTCGCGTACACAACTGGCACCCAGACGGGCTCGTTAAATCTTCCAGCTAGCCGACATCTGTCCCGTCGCGCCGTAAACGTTCTCTGAACGCGTACAGAGGGAGGGTGGGGGAGATAAAATATTTACCGAACGCGCGAACGCTCCAGACTCCATTCTTGGATAAATTTATCACGGCTAATATTCTGAATGCACGTCTGCTTCCGGTGCCACGAGACCGTTTTCCAGATAGAAGAAAAAAAGGAACAGGAATATGAATTATTGTGTTATCGCACGCATAATATCCGTGTCTACGGGAACGTTGGGTGGCCACCCCGTTTAAGCGTGCGGAAGGTCGTCTGGCTGAACGATTTACGGGCCCTGTTCACACGATCGAGCGAAGCTCGATCGTATTATAAAATTCCTTAAATACTACCTTATGATGGTTAATAAACACCCGGCTTGTAGTACGTATCGCGGAAGTACAGTGAACCCTCGGATTAGCGCAATGAGTCTGCCAACCTCGGTTTAGTGTCCACTGACCTATTCCTACATTCAGTCCCTTGATGTCGTTTTTCTAGTCTGAATCACATTTTGTACTCACACAATTCAAGAATGGCTGGTCACAGAATGTCCATGTATACGCGATATACAGTGTGTTCCACCCAAGGTGAGCATCTTTAGTGTCTCATTTGCTTTTGATTTGCAGAAAATGTATTTTAATAAATACCCAAAGTGATATCTATCAATTTCTATCAGATCACACTATTGTAGGTCATTGGATTGGTCTTGACTTTAACTATTACGCCACGCTGATAAGAATATGTAGTCCCATTTAAAAAAACATCAATGAACTTGAAATTTTGTAAAGTATGACCTCCAGCAAATTTGTTGCATGAGATAGTATTTGCTCATTCTAATCCAATAATACTTTCCCCTTACATTTGTTTGCGTTTTCAACAACAAATAAGATACTGAAGGTGCTCACGTTAGGTGAGACACCATATATGTACAGTAAATCATCGATGAGTGTTCGAAGACTCCTTGGCACCAGGTGTTGAGACGTCATCCCCACCACTGGGCGCTGGACTGATTCCACAGGAGACCCCCTCGCCCCCTCCCTTTCTCCCTAACGGTGGAAATAATGTCTGAACACTGCAACGCCGAGAAGCTTTTGAACACTCATCGATTATTTACCGTATCACTTCTCATCTGAAAGCTCGAAGTTGCAGGCGATTCAAATCATGTCGTAATCTTTATAAAACCGTGAAAAAAGTTTAGTATTAATATAGGGTACAGAGAATAACAGGTAAAAACTGGTGGAACCATAAAACGCGCTGGTATTAAAGTGTATCCTTACGGCTAAAAACTTGAATACAAAAGGTAAATACAGTTTAATATTCTACCACTGTATGGAACCATCACCCACTTAAAACGAGAAAACAGAGAACCGTTTGGACAAACGTATTTCTCTCCGTTCTACGTAACGTTAATATTTTCTGCATTATGACTTAATACTTAAGGCACTTGCGCGTGACTCCACAACTTTCCCTTAACGTTACTATGTTCTCCTTTCTTATCGAGATAACGAAATCCGATCTGCATTAACAATCATCGAAAAGTTAGTTTACAAAATGGCGAAAGTCGCTAGACAAAAGCGTATATGCACACCAGTCGTCGGTTAAAACGAAAATTATTCGTGGACGCAAACAAGTGAGACGAGTCTGGTGTTCCCACGTCGAAATAAATTCTATGTCCACCCCCATTTCTTGATCGTTTCCTGTACATGTCTCCAGTTTCCCCAAATTTACACCACCGAATAGTCCTCTACAAGTATCTGGCCGAAGTGAGTTACCACGTAATCGTGGTAATACATCATTATGCAAAGTGGCTGTCCGATAATAAGACTCGCCCAGACTATGATATTGCCGCATCTGGCGCCCCAGTGACGCTCCACCATCCTACTGAGCAACGATAATGGCATCTGGAAAATCGGTAGAAAGTTTCCAATTGGTGTAACGAGCTCGCGCAAATTAATATTGATCTTTCGATCAGAAAATTAATGAATCTCTACTCGCTCGTCATTTAGGATCGATGATGAGCGATTAGAGAAGCGAGGGATCTAATTGTCTCATTCAATAGAAGATGTTGAATGTGCTCGTTGAGTATTTTGATCGTAGAGAGATATTGACTGTATCAAAAATGTAAAAGTCCCCATGCAGTAATACAGTATTCATCGGCACATGTCTGGAATCGGTTGAATTCTATCATTGAAAGCTGAATAAGTAATAAAGAGGATCGTGATTCTGCATTAACAACAACTCTCAGTGTCCTGATATGGATCCTTTACAAGGATATCAAAATGTAAAATTTAATCCAAACTGAACCGAGAAATCTTTACTCATTTCGCTAACTGTATTGACCCCATTTTTCAAAAATAGAAATCACGACAGATTAATACAGTGGAATATGTATGCTACAACGAATAAAATCTGCGTTCGTTATAACATATTCGTTCCTTGTAACATTCTGATTGTAATCGTAAAAACTGTTCGCTGTAGCATTAGTTCATTGTAGCATAGTCCAATGTACTAGATTACCCCAATTAGTCATCAAGTAAATTCTCGATAACTGCTCGGCAGGTTCTCTACGTTAAATACTTCTGCTCCATTCCCACTACTTAAGGGTCCACACAGGCAGCTCCGCCCAAAGTACAGTTCATGAAGCGACAATTTATGAAGTGCAAAAATCGTGTCACTCCACAATAACTGCTCCGAAGCGTTTGCAAGTTTCGATCGTTAATCGAAGAATTACTGTAGTCCTAAAATTTGTATTACCTGTCCCATCATTCCCATAAATGCCCAGATCTTGAACGTCTTCAATGGCACGCTGACTAGGTACTCGTGGAAGAAGGCGCTGATGAAGAACACCGTGACAGAACCGACTGTCCTACGATATCCCATCCCGAGCATAGGAATGTAAAGATGCCTGGAAAAAATGAATAGGATTCCACGCGAATTAATCTTCGATTAATCGATGGATCGTGAAACGGCGATTCCTAAAGTGGAACCAGCATCTCGTTAGCTCCGTACGGTATTATACCCGGTCCTAAGGAAATACCCACAGGACCACTTTCCTGGCCATGCACAACCGGCCCATTACAGCGTTGTACCACGCTCGGAACAGAAAGGATACCGCGTACGGTACACGGAGCATGCAGATAAGAACGGGGCGTCGCGTTTAAGGATCAGCGGGTGGGAGAATCGCCTCGAAAAATTAAAGCAATAGCCGTGGAAGTTTCCACCGGAATAGCGACAGTTTGGTTGTCGGCCCGCTAACGGAACGACAGAGCGAGGCGCGAGGAGCCAGGAAGAGATCGTTAAGTCGGCTAGGTTATCAGTAGCGTCGCATTGAAAAGAAGAGAAGGAAACGGTGGCGAGCGAAGGAAAAAAAAAAAAAAAAGAACTGGCATAAAGAACCGAAGTGGTGGGAGATTGGGAGGGGGAATTCAAAGGTTGTAGCTAAGAATTTCTAACCAGCCCCGTTTCTGCGCCCCGAAGAGATTCCCGTTTTCAAGGGGATAGACCGGTATCGGGGTCTCGACGAACAGATTCCTTTATTAAATGCATCGATTTTCCAATTCCTTGAAGTGTCACGTTTAAATGAATCTGTTCGTGATTCACGAAATGCCAGTGAGATCAGAAGGGAGCATGTTTTATCGAATACTTTCAGGTTTTGCTTCTTTGAAAAGGAATTTTTATAAATATTAATCAGTATGCACGTTGTTCTGTAAGTGGAGTTATACGTATAAACAGGGTCGATCAGCGAAATGTCAATCTATCTCTCCATGGAAAAACTTTTAAACTAGCTCAAAGTGATCAGTGAACACAAGTACAGCCGTTTTTGATGAATCTAATGTATTGCAGATGAATCACCAGACTTGCACATCCAAAATATAAAAGCGTAAATTTTCTTTTAGCATAACAAAATCAATTTTTCTAGAAACCTATTGTCAGGCCCCATAGAGATCATCCGCGAGGCACAGATTCATCCTCTCCGTTCCATTCCCACTGTCGCCCTCCCCTGTTTAGTCCTCTCGCCGGAATAAACGCTTCGGAATATCTTCCAGTTACAGAGGCATTATAAGTGCCGCGGGGAATAAACAGCCTTAAGTGCGCGCACCGCGATGCGTATCGACTTTTCCCATTAGAAACCTGAAAAGACGTCGTCTTCGTCGACAGTCCCCCCGCCCCAGTCCCTCCCCATTTTCCGTCTTCCCCGACGTCTACGTTCTCGTCGTCATCGTCTCACTGTGCACACGGCTTTCCCATTTTGCACCTCAGCCCACCGCCCATCCTAGGCCGCGCGCGCGTGGCCGCATGGCTGCGTGCCAGTTGCAGCTCGCGATTGCAAGCTGCATATCTCGGGCGAGGCGGAGGTGAAAAAAAAATAAAAAATGAGAGAGAAGAGAGGCAGCATGGAAGCGCAGGTGCAGCCGGAAACGGAAGGGAGAAAGAGAGAGAGAGATAGGTGGGGTTGGGATGGAAGGCGAGGAACGGTGAAATTCGAGCCTTGGGAGCCTCACGTTACCGACGGGCAAAGCCGATTAACGTTTTTGCCCGGTTAATTATTCGGAATCTAGTTAATTGCGAGTTGATAAAAGAGAGAGAGAGACTCGCTCCCGTGCACGAGGGAGCAGCTACCAAAAGTGATTCGAGACGGGCCAAAACGCGAACCAAATTCAGAGAATGCTTTTGTTTACAGTTAATCATTGATAAGTGTTCAAAGGATCCTCAGCGTTGAATGTTCAAACATTATCCCCACCACTGGGCCCTTGACTGGTTCCAGGAGGTCCCTCAGTGGTGGGGATGACGTCTGAACATAACAATTAATCGAGGATGTACTGTACCCTTTCCTCTCTCCACACGCGTGTAACAGAAACACTCCTGAACAATTTTTCTTTGGTCCTGTTGTGGTCGCTGAATTATTACCCCTCAGGTGTTTTGGTCTCGCGAGAACCCTTCGATACGCGGGGTCCAGGAAGAACGTCCAAGACAGCGGATCACCTCCCAACGGTGGGTGCAATAACAACTTTTCGCGCTGGGTAGAAGACGCTCACTTTTTTCCGAGGATTTAAAGTTTCCCTTCGACACCTTCGAACCGATAAAAACTGTAGCCCAGGGAAGAAGCTCCTCGCCGTGGACCGACGAGAGTTTGTCGACGGCGGCACGTGCACCTGCGGGACCAGTGGAAAGCCCTATATATGGGAAAGTTTCCGCGCGCGGGGAAGTGTTCGGTGATTGCATCGAGCCGAGGATGCATAATCCAATGTAACGATGACAGGGGAAGATGTATGGCGGAGGGGAAAACCAGGACGGGCAACACAAGCTTGGCGAGCTTATCTTTCGGGGCGACTACCAGAGATTTTCTAGCTGGATCGACACGAATATCGGGCACGTACACACCACTTGGAATTTTATTTCGATCTGTTCGTGCTTGTACGGGAGGGCTGACTCAAATGCGCTGGGTCTTGTGATAGTTCGTTCGTAGTTCGGTGATTAGGAATATAGTTTCTTGTGACGTGACCAGATGTTTGTACGAATTCAGGTTTCTGTAGATTGATACACGAGGATAGGAATGATTGGTGACTTGAGATGTAACGAGATATCATTTGAAGAATGTAATACTTGTACGATATAGTTTCTTTAGTGACTGGGACTAATAATACGATTGTAGAGAGCAGTGGGCACTGTTTTGATAATTATTTAACACTTTGACTGCCACGTCAGCCAAATACGGGTGACACGTACATTGCAAAGAAGCTGGATTATCTACATATTATTATAAAATTTTTGCGTAAAATTAAGATCGCAGTATAAGTTAGAACCAGGCCAACAGCCTCTATTAACTATACACATATATTTTCGACGATTTATGACTTAAAAAACGAGATGAAGTGTGTCTGACTACGTACGACCATTTTCACTGTGGCAGTCAATGTGTTAATTGGCTGGATATTAAGAAGATTGCAACAAAGCCTGCTGACCGACAGCATAATATTCATGGGGAGGACGAAGTAATTATAACGAGAAACTGACAAAGTTGATCCTAACGTAAAAATAGATTTTTTGTTTCTTGCAAAATGGGGCAGATTTGGTTCGAATAATAGCAGTATCTAAGAGTGTCATCCTGACCTTCAGACAAGTTAATGAGATTAAATAATTTAGTGCCCAGTTGTCCACTCGTTCAAGAAGAAGTGTTATTTCATTGTAGATAGGTACTGGGATTTTCACGTTGAATCACTTAAAAATGGCAAAATACTTATTAAATATTACTAATTAATTTATGAGTCTGAAGTGGATTTTCCAACTTCGAATCTATGAATATCTCTGCCTCGATTTATACGGCGTATGAATTATAGCCGTGTTTGAGTCGAAGATAATAAATAATCTGGGCGTCTGTCACTTCGGAGGATACGAGATTAAGATTTCATGACGAAACGTCGAAGTCACTGGAAAAGTGCATCGAAGCCTCGAATAGTTAAAAGAACGGATTATCCTTCTTCATTGTCTGCATCCAATGCATGTAGACGTGATAAGTTTAATAAGGACGAATCGTTATTAATATTATGGTAACGTAATAGCAACAAGTACTCCACAATTTCTGTTTTAATAAACTAGCGATACCGTTTAAATCTAAAACATTTCTCTAACCTTTTCTTTCTTCGAAATGACGATAAACATTCAAGAACGAGGACAACTACAGTAAATCATTGATGAGTGTTCAGAAGTCACCTCACCACCATTGCGTGGAATCAGTTAAGCGACCAGTGATGGCGTCTGAACACGCAGTACCGAGGAGCCATGGACCACTCATCAAAACGTACAAAAATAAGTATTTGAACCTGACAAAATAGTGTAGATTACGTATTGTTAGACCCAATACTTTTCATCATCTTTCTGTAACAATTCCTTCGAAACGAAATTTGAATATTACATCGAAAAAAATACGCATGACACCCTGTATAACACAAATCCTTAAAGTACATTTAGTGAACAGCTGCTCAACGCCCCGTAACATCCTACCTCGATTTCCAACGAGCGTTACCTACTCTTTTCAAATAAATTCGTAAGTCATTCTCAGATGTACGAATCGCGGATTGAAATACGGTAGCAGCGAAGGTACGAAAGAATTTTACTTTTCCCGCGTTGAATGGTGGGGGGATTGGGGTGGTTCTCGGGGCGAAGGCGCGGTAAATAGCGGCTAGGTGCTGTAAAAGTAAGGAAAGAAGAAGTCGGCTATCCCAGCCGCGAGGTCGTACTTTTGATCGAGCTTCTTTCCGCCTAAGCGGCTAAACTTCGTTAACGAGTGTGCCCCGCTTTAAGGAGATTTAATTACATTTTTCGCGAGAACCCGGCTCCTGTCGGCCCTCCGAAAAGGAAGAGAAATTTCCGTGAATCAGAGACTTTTCCCGCCACCTGCTCTCGACCCCTCGACCGCCATCCCCTTTTTAACCTCCTTCACCCCCCGTGGAAACTGCTGCGCGGCTAATTGTTTTAGCTTCCACCTTCTACTTCTATACTATACATATACATATCTATACATACATACATATATATATATATATATATATATATATGTATGTATGTATGTATGTATATATGTATATGTATATGCTGCCACTCTAAGTACTACTTTTAATGTCCATGAAACTGGAAAGGCTGTCGAGGTAGCCTTCTGTTTGAAAATTATTTCGCCGCGAAATGGGACCACCTCGGACCCCGCGTCGACTAAAAATAAAAAAAAACATCTTCTGTTGTACCGTCTATTTCGAAAAAATATTAATTCGCAGTCGCGTTTATGAACAGCCGGCCCTCGACGTCGACTTTAATTAATTCCCGATCGACACCAGGACCGCAGAATCGTCGACCATCCGTGACATCCCGATATTATTCTGGTTTCAAATCCCCCGCTCTATGTTCTTCTTTTGTCGGAATTGATTGACGGGTCCGAAATATTTGGCGCCGTGAAAAATTTAAGGATCAGAAAACACTGTATTGGGTGTACCGATAAGTAATTCACTATACTATCCAAGCTTCTGTTTAGTCGAAATATGTGAACCACTTATTGGTACACCTAGTATTCTATAAGGGAGACTTGTACACGGTGTCTCATTTAAGTGTGCCCCCCGAATTCCTCTTTTAATTGTGAGAACGCAAAAAATATTTTATACGTAATTTGTAGGGCTGTTTTTTTTTCAAATGTTTTTTTTCAGTTTAAAGTCATATCGTAGTACATATCTGAATGTATTTTTTCATGAGTTGCGCAATGCAATAGCAATTTTTTGTGTTTCCACAAATAAGAAAGGTATTCAAGGGGTCGCACTTAAATTAGACACCCTGTATATCATTTTCATTCATATAAAATTAGAATCTAGTACGGCGATCGGAAATTTGGAAGAATGGATACTCTTTGAAGACTTTCCTTTCCTACAAAGTATTAAAATTTTGAAAAAGTCACTGAAGTTTTTAACGATAAACTATATCAATTGAACTCTTCAATGGCGCTACGCTGGCGTTTCTGCGTTGCTTCTATATGGGAAGGGTTAAATACTATTTACCACGACAAAACCCGTCTCGTCGGAAAGCTCGTGTATTGTGCAGGTGGAATAAGGAATCAACGACGCTTACCGCAGAGCCCATCGATGTACAGGCATGTTCCATGTTCTCCAGAATATGTCGATGTTATTTGCGTTCCACCAGTCACAATAGAAATTCCGATCGGCAAAGTGCAGCAGTTCGCCCAACAGATTAAAGAAAGAATGGAATATCAAGTAGAAGAAGCACAGCCAGACCAGGTGATTCGGTATCTGTAACAACAGGGAAACGAAGATCGGGTCATAAGAACAGCAAGGTAATACCTTCGACGAATTAAACGGGATATATTTACATGTTTCAGCGAGTGTGTAACGGGATCGAATAAAAAAAAATGCGGAACTCAACTACGAACGATTCAAACCGTACATGAGAACTAAGAAGAATTTATTTATTATTTCCGAAAGCATAAAGTTCATCCTTTAATTTGCATAATAATGTTACTTTAGAAATTAGTGTACGGTATGTCTTATAATTATTTTATATTAAAATTCTATAATTGCGTTCGTGGCATATCGTAGTTCGAGAGACTGAATGCTTCATTCATTTGAAATATCAGTTCAGAATCGATCGTTTTCCAAAGTTATCACACGTTAAATCGTCAACCAATACCTACCAATAACAGAACCTTACTGGTACAGAAGCACACACCACACAGCACACCACTTTTATCGAATATTTGCAGAATAATATTTTTCTATATGTAGACGATAGCCATATAACGTATTAAAACACATTTATTAAATAACGCTAAATATGTGGCTCCTCAGCGGAGCCTCTTAACACATTAGCTGCCGCAGTGAAAAAGGCCGTACGTAGTCAGACAAACATTATTTCGTTTTTTTGAAGTCATAAATCGTCGAAAATATATGCGTTAAGTTAATACAGGTTGTTGGTCTTCTTTTAAATTATACTGCGATATTAATTTCACGTAAAATTTTGTAAGGTTATTTAAATAATCCAGCCTCTTTGCAATGTACCTGTCACCCATATTTGGGTGACGTGGCAGTCAAAGTGTTAAGTAGGCAAAGGTTGTAATAACCACTTGCGAGAAAGTTCGCCACCTAGCGGCTGTTATATGAATCTCTTACACTAATAACCACTTGCGAGAAAGTTCGCCACCTAGCGGCTGTTACATGAATCACCAACATATAATTATCACACCAGGACCTGGTCTCATATTTTTGACCGGTAATGAATATATTAAAAGAAGAATACATTAAAGTTTCATTCATAAATACCAATAACTCATAATAATTCATAATACTCAAGTAATAAATACCTATCTAATTTTCATGGTTTCGTTTCTGTTTGTTCATCAATACCAGAACCACGTATGTCAAATGAAGTCCACTTTTCCTGTTTTTTTTTTTCTGTGCACGACTCACAAAAGGTTTTTCACGCGGTATCGCGTGGGGCCGTCGATCTTTGTTAGATCGCGGGGGCGTATAACACACGGTCGTAGCCCACGGCTACGGTGGTATCAATATTTTACTTTCCTTTTTTATGCTCGTATCCTTCATTCGGGCGGGGTTCGTTAAACCGACGCGAATTCGCGTCTCCCGTTGTTCCATCGCCGGCTGCCCCCAGGGGGAGGGTTGGGTGGCGGACCGCGCAATTTCGCGTAATTTTTAACAACTGTTAGTACGCCCAAGGGGGAGAAAAGAGCACGGATGGGGGTACGGAAGAAAGGAAATATGATGGAGGGCGAAAGGTGCCGGGAGGAACATCAAAGCCCTTTTCGCATTGTATAATATATAAAACGGGAACAAAATACCGGGTACGATGGGAGCAATAATGAAATAGAGTGTCTCGTTCGCGTATCATCGGACGCTCGGGCTCGTGACTTGTGAAAGAGGAACGATTCGACGAGGTCGTAAAATTAAGCGAATTACGGAACGGTACGCGAGACCTTATTTGTTCTTTATATTGGAACGAGAATGGAAACGATTTTACATTTATGAAAGGTCTGAACTGCAGTGAAATGGTGATTACGAAGTTGAAATCTTGAAAAAATTACATTTCACGATTGCTTAAATAAGCATTAGGACATTTGGGCTGTATGAAGAAAATATGATGTTAACGAAGACAACACAACTACCACCGTTCTCGCAGGGGATAGAATAGCGTATTATTTACCACAGCACGTCGTCGTCGGCTCGTGCCAGGGCGGCAGCAATTCCATGGTCGGATTGCGTCTCGTTAAGTCGGCGTTTTAGACACAAAGTTCGCCAGGGAATTGCGAGAAAACAACGTCAGGTCGTTTGCGCGACGCGTACCGAAGAGCAATAGAGAGGGAGGGGCGGAGGAGGAGGAGGGGGGGGGGAGAGATGTTGAGGATGGTGCAATCGCAGAGCAGGAGAGATCAGACGGATTCTTCTTTCAGCATAGCGCGTTCCAAGTCGGGGCTTTCTGCCGGTGAAAGAATTTCGAAGTTGTTTCGTTTCGAATGTCTTCTTCTTTAATTCCCCTTGAAGCGGTCCTAGCCGCTTCCGGGACGGGGGTGGGGCCTTTTACCTCGCTGCAAAGGACTTAATAATGTTGCCAGGCACAAAGGTCAAGTCTCTTGTGCCGGCAGGCATCCGCGGCACTTTCACGGAGGGCTAGGACACCCTTCAACCGAGCTGTCTTTCTCACCCCCTTTCATCCCCCATTACACACATACACTCTTGACTTTTGATCCACGTGCCCCCGCAAAAACTTACCTCGACGTTTTAATTTCGTTTGTCCCCGGTATGTTGCCTGGTGAAACGAGGGAGGGGATGGTAGGACGTGGAAAAGGGGGTGGAAGGTTGGGGATGAGAAGACTGGTGAACCGTTTGAGACACCCGTCGATGATACCACAAAGGAAAAAGCCGCGGCATAAACTGTCTAGCTTCCCTTCTTGGCCAGAGGCTAACTCGAGGACGAAACGGAGGGTCCCAACCCCTCGACGACGAACGTTCTTGTCGCGGGGGTAAGTATACCTGCGTTAAGCGATGTGTAACAGAAGGGCAGAGAAGGATTAGGGGAATTTGAATTTTTCTCGGGTCGTTTGTCCTGCTCGATGGGGCAAACTTTTCGTGTAACATCGCGGTCTGTCAAATATATAGATGAAGGCTTCTATTGGCCATGTATTTACAACCCTCTTGACGGAGAATTGGGAATGTTATTTGGGTGTTTCTGGCGCTGTGGGAATTCAAGTTCAATTATCGTTACTTAAAAATTACCACCTTAAACGTCTCCGGAACAATGGAATCACGAGAACAATTTTCCGAATAATAATTCCTTGACATGGCTTCTTTTACATCGAACAACTTTCATTAGAAGGTTTCCCTCGTTCCCTTAGTTCAAGAGATCTGCAGGGCGATAATTTTTAATGATTAACCTTTCAATCGATTCTTTTTAAGCCCAAAATGGGATATTGAAAGTTCACTTCACCGTTCACATTTCGAGGGTTAAAAAGTAAAATCTGAATTTCGATGAAATTGACACGAACAGTGCACGGAGATTTAGTTAATTCACACCCGCGAGCATGGGGTAACAATTTCCTCCAGTCTAAAAGTAACGTGAGTTCAATTTCTACACGTACAACGAGACCGTCTTCACGCTCGCCTGCTCTCGCTGTGAGCTCGCCCGCGACTCCGATGCTGATGGGTTTTAAGCCTCGTCGTATCGTGGCGCACTCCCCTTCGCCGTTTTAAAAACAATGACAACACCGAGGCTCCTCTCGTAATTTCCCCTCGCAGCCCGGTCTCTGCCGTCCAATAAAGTTCGCTCGATTTTTCTCCCGTTTCCTGATTGTTATTCTTACATCCCACTGTTCATACGATAACAGCTACTTCCTAGATTACACAGGGGGGCGCGCGGCAGGCAGGCAGGCTTCGCTGCAGTAAATAGTACCGGGGGCGACGTGCTCCCGAGAGGTTCTAGCGCGGCGGAAGGGAAGAAAAAAAGGAGAAACGAGGGTCGATTGGAGAGAAACAGGGGGAGGAACGGAACGATCGAGAAGAAAATGGAAAATATCGATTAGCAACATAGTATAATGCAAGCCCGGAATAGACGAACTTACGCGAATACCAGGTCCCTGTGTGTCCCCTTTTTTTTTTACACGATCCTCGAGTAACGATAGCACGAATCTACCAGTGTCCATATTACATTCGGCTATCGGTAAGTACATATCGGAAATTCAATGTACCACCCTCGTCCCCTTCTATCGGGCATCTCTTCGTATTCCTGAATCCAATATGCCTGCATTATTGATGGAAATCGATCGATGGGTCCTCGGTATGTATGCATAAAGCACACGTTACAGCTACGAGTCGCGCGGGACAGTGCAAGAGGTCGATGGATGGGAGGAGGTCTGGACAGCGGAGAAAAATCCAGGCCTAGCCATTGTTAATCCTTGGAAGTACGCCGTTCCTGTGAGATTCTTCGCCGGAGGGATACTCTCGGAGCGCTGTAAGTGGATATTTGGTGTATTCTTGGGTACCATTCCCGTCCCCCTTTATTATGCAAAATGAAGGAGTGTATTTGAGATTAATCTTATTTCGAATTTCAGAGAGTTCTTGTATTATTCTTCATTTTCTCGGCGGATACTCGAGGATTATTATGCACTTTGTGAACGATTATTGTTTTGTGATATTTTAAAGTCTGATTGACACTTGAATGAAGATTGATCTGGGTCCATTTTTGTCGTATCTTTTTAGGATAGAAGCTTCTTAGGACACATGAACCTGGAAGCTAGCAATGGTGCAATAAAATCGCACTTTTTCTTGTTTAAAAAGTGCGATGACCCGATGCTAATTAAGAGTTAGTCGATAACCTCCACCACTACGCATGATATCACGTAAAAATGTTCATTTTCCTCACGACAACCGTGCGACTTGGAAACGGACAGCCCGTTCGATCGTCTCCAATCGCTCGCCAGCAGTTTGCAATCCCATAGACGATGTGTACAGGTGAACACCAACATCCGTAAGGCAGCCACCCGTCACTGGGGTCGTCTCGGCGCGAAAAAAGCTCGGAAAAAGAGCAATCGAGGCCTCTGTGGGTCTCTCACCTGCCGGCTCCCCTTTTCGTCGGCGAGTCGTGAACGCGCGCTGGCGCACTCGATCGCGTCAAAGAGATTCCGAAACGAGCGGTAAGAGTGGACGGAGCGAAGGGACGTGCTCGTATAAAGCAGATCGATCTAAGGAAACGACCTCGTTGGCAGCGGACTGCAGGAAAATTGCGTTTCTCCATTACGACGAGATTAAAGTCTCGTCCTACATTGCAGTTCCCTGCTTGTGCGCCATCCTTCCGCCTTTCAGACGTCTCTCCACCTATTCGTAGCTCACCCCACTGTCTTCGAAGTTCACGGTTCGTATATAAGGACCGCAATTAACCGGGGAACGGTCATGGTTGGTTCGACCGACGCGACCAGCCTTCAAGTTATTTGCGGTGCAAACGAAAATAAAGGCCCTAGACGGTAGGGTCCCACCGTTCCAGGGTACCTCGGTTCCTTCTTCCTCCATCGATCCAGTTTTCATTCTTCTTCAGAGGGCTCCTTCGCTCACCGATTTTTCCTTCCCCCGATCGACAAACAATTATTTCTCCCTTTTGCTCGTGGCAAGAGAGAAGGAGAGAAACAGTACGGGCACAAACGGAGCGTCCTGAGAATGAGCAATTCTTCTCGTGGCGTGACTTATGAGATTGGAAGAGGAGAGAGGGCTTTTCGTTAAGGCGGACTTGCTTCGAGGAACGCGGGAGGACTATTCTACTTAGATTTTTCCGAGCGAGACTCAACGAGAACCGATATCGCTCTCCGTGGGGGGCGGGTTATTACGCTCGTTGGGGATGTGGGGGGTCGGTGATTGCCAATCGAGTTACTGGGTAACTTTTTTGATACGGTTTGACGCTTCACGACAGAAAAATCTTACGTAATGCGCCGATCGAAATTTATCTACATATATACACTGTTGTTCGTGAGTGATCGAAGATTTTTTTACTGAACACAGAACGAACAACTTAGGGTTAAAATGTCACTTTAATTATTAACATTAACCGTACCAAAATGACGGGTTTTAAATACAATACGAGTAGGTATTATGGCTGTGGGTATACGTATCCCTCTAAATGGACCAAATCCTATTCAACTGCACGCGTATTCGACACATCTACACATTGGATTATCTCGGAAACGAAGCATCGTACGTAAAACATTTTAATCCACATTTTCCACGCATTTGTGCATGCAAAATTTTTCAATTCAGCTGTACAAATTCAATATTTATTCATTTGTACTACGTATCCTGGCTAGGCCTATATATTCGGACTCTAGAAGTAATCGTAAAAGCACAACGTACGCATTTGAATGCACGGTCTGCGTTCGAGTGACTCCAAGAACAGCGTCCATCGGGGGAGGGCCAATTTCGCCCGCGGCGTTGTTATTCGTGCTCGTTATTCTCTCGTTAGTCCGGATCGAAACTAGTCAGCCGTGGTGTTTCGATCAGTGAACCGGAGTCGGTGAACCAAATTCAATTATTATGACTTCCGTCTCGAAACCGACCACCGCGAATCGTCCTCTTGGAGCGTGTATAATAGCGACGTCGAGTCTACCGCCAGTGATCCGCGATTAAAGCACCGACCAACCGGGCTTCGTTATCAATTTTTTATTCGTGCGGCAACCCCAGTCATTAATTACCGAACGTCTTTTGCGGCGCAAACAACAATCGCCGCACCAGAACACATTAAACCAGAATGATATTTTTTATTTGCATACACTATTCTACGAATTATTCCAAATAAATTAGGATCATCCAAAAACCCCCCGAATGACTGTTTTTGTAATGATAAACGGTGAAATGTAGACGTAAGGATTTTTCATCGCGTTTCTCCCCTCTTGTATAGATCCGATCGCGGATGCACACGATCCCTTTGGCTGCTTGAGTTTTCCAATCAGTAATCTTTCACGGTACCTACTCGTTACTGTAAAATTATTCGACGATATTTTCCCCTAGTTTTTACTATCCTAGTTCTTATATAATAAAGGCGTACTACTACGTCATTTGCTCTCAGTTTTTGTTTTTCAAAATCAAACTGTCAATAACTTAATAACTCGAAAACGAAGCCTCGAACGCAATTTCGTTATTCTTGATTTCCATCTTAGCTTTCGACACGTAGAATCCACTCGGTGAAAATGTTCCGCATTTTTATGGACACCCTGTCTATTAATTTTTACGATTTTTTTCGCCGATGGACACACTCCCTTTGACACGACCCCCCGGCATTTTCCGTTTTACGGTCCGCGTGGACCGCGTACCCGCCAACGGATTTAACGCGGTGCACGGTTTGTAAACTCCGGGGGAAATATTTTAATTAACGCATCGAAAGCGTAGAGAGTGGGATAGTATCGGAAGCTTTAATGGCGGCCGCAAATGTTACGTGTCAAATTACCACACACCGTGTTTTCGGAGTTTACGCCGCCGGTTATGGGTGTGCGGGGCGACACAACGCGCGGTTATTCCCGACTCGGAATCCGATAAAATCCGCGTAACGATGTTAACAACCGTACCCCCGGTCCCTTTACAAGTGGCACGATAACCTAGGGATTGGGATCTCAGACCAGATCGCGCTTGCCACGGTCTAAGGCTGTACACGATCACGTTGAGAAAACGAATCGTGTCGGTCGTCGTTTACATGGGGTATACTTTTTCGATTTATATAGTTAATGTACTTTTTCCTCTATTATGTATAGTTATGTAGTTTAATTTGTTCGTGTATTAATCCAGGAACAAGATTTTCACTCGAATACGGTAATTCCACGATAGATGTTGATGTTTGTTCAAAGAATTACCAATAGCAACGTCCTTTCAAATGACAGACGAGTATTAGATTGTTAGTTGAAGTATAGATTGTTCTCTTAGGCGATCTATGAGCAGAGTGAGTTTTAAAAGACAAAAAACGTGAATGAGTTTTGGGCAACTGGAAAAACCTTTGGGAAAATCTAGACAATTATATGTGATCATTAGAACGCCCAGAAAGATTTTCAGTGGTTCTTAGGAGACTAAAGACATTGCTGACTATACCGCCAGAAACATAACAAGTCTTTACTCGAATCTAAACAACTTTGCATGATCCTTGAAAGACATTATGGATTCTTGAGAGAGCCAAGAAAGTTCTGGGTGACCTTAGAGAACCTTTGAAAATCCTAAAGAATCACTACGGCGATTTCGGAAATACAGAAGGTCACTCGTTGACCCTTGGGAGATACACCAGATCCTGAGGAGAGCCTTGGGAGACCCAGGAGATCCCTAGACGACCTTAGAGAGCCTTGGGAGACCTAGGAGACCTCTAGACAACCGTAGAGAGCCATGGCAAACCTTGAAGGACCTTCATTGAGACTTACTAGACCCAGAAAGCCCTTTGACGACCGTTTAGAGTGAACAAAGATCCTTGGATGAACCTTGGATGAAACCCAAGAGGTTCTCTGGTGACCCTAGAGAACCTCCATTGCTGGGTCTTACCAGAGAAGCAGATGAGCCTTAAATGACTTCAAGACAGCCTTTGGTGAGCTTCAGGACATCATAAAGACTGGCCAGCATGCATGATACTAACCATTTAATACCATTCATACGTGTTAATTCCTTTCGCGATAACAGGCATAAATATTACATTCATACTCACAGCCAGCTTGAGCAGACGTTCGGAGGCCTTCGCGACGTCCATGTTCTGAAAAACAAAAGAAAAACGATGAATTCGTTTCGTAATTCGAAGGAGGTAAAACGGTAAATATAGCCGGAATGGGAAGTTGGGCGATTGTTGAGAGAGGGAAGGGTGCAGGATTCGATGTGAACGAGGGGTACAAAACGAAAGTTCCTAATTGGACGCGAGGCTGCGTAATGTGTAGCGTGAATTCGCCAGTTCGCGCGGAAATTTTCGCGCTGTGATTACGGCGTACAACGGGACACGGTAATTAAAAAATGAATATAATTAACGACTAACCTGATTTTTAAGAAACTGTAATTCGAGTCGTAAACATAATTACGGAAACTCGGGGAATGTTTTTGAGGAGTATGTATTGAAAATCGCCCGGTTCTCGTTTTTCCTGTTCATATTGAGAAGTGGTTTCGGTTTGAAGACTCGCGTAGCCGTCCATAAATTAGCGGTAATTCAATACACACACGTGTACAAGCAACGATTAATAAATGTAGCCATGATTGATATAATGAATTTCTAACCGGTTTTCATTGAGCAATTAATGTAATGAAAACTGAGTAAAATATACTCGTAGTCGATGAAATTTAATAGTCGTTAGTTTTTTACCGTATTACCGCAATAACGATGATTCGACGAGAGAGTACTCCGTTTGGTAAAGATTAGAAACAGTTCCGATAGCAACGCATGCTTCAACCGGAATAGCTGCGGTTCCCGTAAAGTATCCTCTTATTCTCTCTACCCTCCCACCCCGTCCCTGCCCCATGCTCGAGAACGTCGACGGAGCTTTCCAGCAATGGAATTGATATTTCGTGCGGTGTACTAATTGAATACAGGGGAAGGAAGCCGCCCCTCCGGCGTTCCGCTTAAGTGGCGGTTGTCGAGGTCTCTCCGAATGGCACAACACGGGAACCCACGGAGTGCTTATATACAGGGCTTACAAATAAATACCTGAAGAGCCTCCTGTCGATTTCAACACGCCATTTGCGCGTACACAAACAAGAACCGTGTACGCCTCATTCGATATCTTGGATAATTGCGGTAACAAGTCAACCGAAAAATTAACAATCTGAAATACAACATGCAACAATGGATAGTAAATCGAAAATTTATCGACGAAATTAAACAGACAAGGGCAGTGAACGGTTATTAATATCTCAGAATTGAAGACTTGTGACATTGAATTTCGTTCTTTATACTGTAACTTATATTGTTATTAATATTTAAGATAGGGCAGTAGACGAAACAGATATAGAATAATTAAAACCGAGCGACAATTCGACGTTGTTTAGAGGATTCGACGAGCAGTTAATTAGTAATTTATTGTATGCAAAAATATCCTACAGTTTACAATTAATTTCGCTGCTAGGACTTTCTCGCGTGGACTGTCGCCGTTCACCTGAATGTCACACTTGACACTTTTGCGCTAATTCTACGGAATATATCCACGAACGTGTCGCAGTTCGACTTCGCCTCGTAGATGGTAATTTCGCGAATGTTTCGTAGATTAAAACGAACCTGTGTATAATTGTGCGCATCCCGGGATTTGCAATTACAGTGCTTGATGCGGGTTCGTTATAAACTCGGGAATATAATATTCTAATTTGGGGTTCCGGGAGCTGCTCGAAGCGTCACGAGATGTTTTACGGATTGCTTTGACTGTTTAATGCGATCGTTTCGATCCAGGATATCACAGTTTCCACGACGAAGGATAAATTGGCGTCTGTATTAACATGTAACATTAAACCGCAATGTTTATTCGAATGGAAGTTTCAACTTTTCGTAATGTTTTATGCACCGTTTTATATAGTTCCAGTAAAAGTCACCTCTAACTATTCAAAAGTTCCAAACATTTCTCAGCTCTTACTTTCCGGAATTTTATCAACATATTTCACGCAATGTCAGAAATAATTTTATTACCGGATCGTAACTCAAAATTTCCAAATGATCCTACTCGACGTAAAGTTCGACCCGACAGTAGATTACTCGTATGTTCGTTACCGTCCAAAAATGTGGGACCAGAGCTTATGATTAATGCAACAATAACTGATTACAGTAATTCATCGATGAGTGTTCGAACCAGTCAAACGCCCAGTGGTGAAGATGACGTCTGAACACTGATCGATGATTTACTGTATTCTATAACCAATACAAATAATCTTCAATCAGTTTTAGCACATTACTTTTATCAAATCCTTGTACAATAATGATTTCTTTCCTTCTTTAATTATCAAATTTGGCCCCATACTATTGTGTCAGTGCATAAGGAAATTATTTAGTATATAGAATACGAAAACATATTTTACTGTGTATAAACAGTCCTCAGCTAGAAAACGACTCAATAGAGGGATGAGTACCGCGGCTGGAATACCGGAGGGTTGCGTTTAAAACAGCTCACGTAGTTGACACGCTGCACGGAGATCATTCTCCCCCGTCTTTCCATTTCCCATCGTCTCTGTCGCGGACGTGAGACGTTGCACAATGATCGATCGTCCGGTCGGATCAAAGGCCAGAAACCTTCGCCGTACCGTTGGCGGGCTTCACAAAGGGTTATAATAAGCTGTGTCGGGGCGAAAACGCGGTCACTCGAGAGTTCGAGGGACTCGTAACTCGAACCATCTACGACGACGCCGTCTACGCCACTGAAACTGGATACTGTCAGTCGGCAAGAATTCGTGGAAATATAAACGAGGCTGAATTCAATGGCTGGTCAAGGTCGCTATTCACAGCTTACCATTTGACTGGCCCTACTATAGTGTTCATTCAATAGAGCATTCTCTTTGATTTAAAAAAAAATCGAAATCATTGTCAGGACTGCTATTTTTTACTACGCTGTAGCATCCACAATCAAAATGACTCGAAGCAGTGTGATTTCATTCAATTTTCCCATTGAATTTCCGTGTATTCACCCGGAATATAACGTCACGCCTGCAACCGAGTAACCGATAAAAGTAAAAAGAAGCTAAGAATGACGGAGGGGGTGGCCAGGTGGGGAGAGAACCTTGCCCAAGTCCGTTCATCTCGTCTCCGCTATAAGGGCGCCGGTGGTGGCCGGAAATGGGAACGAAAGAGTCCAGAAGAGGCATGAAAAACGGCTGCAGCCGCCGTCCTCTTTTCCGCCGTGCTCCTCGCGTTATCGTCTCGTTCTTTCGACGCCGCGGCGTTTCAATTAGCGGACCCCCCGGAGATTTACGGCTTTGCATCCACGAACACCTTCTTGTCACGCGTCCGCGAGTGTCCTCGAGATATCTACTGGAGGAACTCGACTGGACTCGAATTGAATTCCAAAACGGCAACCGACAATGGATGAAACCCCGTATTATATCTACCGTTCATCACCGTCACTCGTGTGCAGGAAAAATTAACGGTAATTCCAATGCCCTTAATACCACTCTCTCTTGGTGATACAGTGATTCACAAATTTGTTCGAAGACTCGTCATTGTTTAACTGAATTACATATATAACTGGAAATTTTCTTTTAATATTCGGACAAATTTATCATAGAAGGATTGCAGAATAGAAGATAATAGGAATAAATAAATAAGGATGTTATAAAAAAAACTGTAACACTTACTTGTTTTTTTTTTATAAGTATGTATGCGAACAAATGTGGGAGTCACTGTGTTAACTAAGAATGAAACGGGACTGTACAGAAGGGATATCATCAAAGTATCCTCGTTAATGTTAGTGACATGAGCTGTCCGTGAATGAACACCTCCATATGTTGTGTGATTCGACACTGCCAGTTCATTTCCGTGGGAAGAATATTCATGGAAGTTCGTTAACGAGCGAATAAACAGGACGCCAATTTCCGACGTGTCAGACCGCAGGAAACGGCATCGAGATGACAAGCTAAGATACATTTTTCCTCCACGCCGGGGGAACGAAATTATCAACGATACCCTTTTTGTTGCCAACGGTGGTTCGTTCATAATAATCTAGCCCTGTCAGTCGGCCAGAAGTATCGACTTTCCGACCAGAAGGGTTGATACATTTTTACCTGTCGTATTTTAGATCGACCTGCCTTATCAGACCGGGATAAAACCGGACAACCGTCCGACACAGTGAAATATCCGGACTGACGACACTAGCTAAATAGACACTAAGAGGCAGAAGTAGCTTTCCAAGATTTTAAATATGAATTTCATCTAGTTAATTTTTTCGAAACAATAATTGCTATAACTTTCTGCTTCTTTACAGCATTCAAATTATGGACTTGAATATTTCTTGGCCGAAGTAATAATGTATCAAATTAGAGAATTGCTACATCATTTTCAACAAAAATCATCATTAAACATACACTTATCCTATTAAAAAGCTGATCTAACAAAATAACCACAGAGTGACAACATTCATGCACCGTTTTCCCAAAGTACTTTCAAAAATTCTGGTAGTGCACACGATAAAAAAAAAAAAGATTCCGTCACAATGTAAAGAAAGCAGGACGAGGGTCTTTTTTGGCCAACCAAGTGCTCGTCGAGCTACGCATTCGCTGTCTTCGAAGAAGATTCCGTACAATAGCGAGAGGGGGGGGGGAGGGGTGAAGAAATGTAGGAGGGTAAAATGACAGACAGGGAAAATAGTAGAGGGTTTACGAGCATTCACGATGGGAAATCGATACGATATTTCATCCGTTTCACCGTCAACGGCCTCGAAGGTGCAAGCAGCCAAGTTGCAGAGACTGCACCACCCACCCCATCGAACCCCCTCCCCCCACACTCCCGCTGTTACTCCCCGCTAACACCCTCGAAAATCCTTTAAACGTTCATCCCTTTAAGGAGTAGCACGTCGTCGAGCCGATAAGCCGACGGGCTCGATGCAACTCACCCTCCAACACCGTGCACCATCCTCCTGACGTTACCTTTCGATCGGTCGATTGCCCTACAGTGTGAAGTCATGCGTGTGGTGGAGGCACCATGAAAGATAGGCGAAACGTGCCGCCGCCCATTTGCATCTCACCGGCTCGGCGCAACGCGAGGGGAGCAAATTTTCGACGATCTATAATCTGAATTAGTATCGCCCGTTCTCTCGACTCGGTTAACCGTACACAGGCCGCTCCATCAGCGACGCCGCTGGCGGAAACTATTCCCGAGAATATTGAAACTGTTCGGGTCGAGCTATAAAGTAAGTTCCACCGCAGCCGGTGATGGTTTAGTAAATAATCGGCGGTCGCGATTCACCGTACGATAAGAATTCATATGTATAATATGTTGCGTCTTGTTATTTTGAAGGTGAAAATATTGATACCAACATTTTGATGTCCGATGACGTATGTAGTAGTACACAATTTTCAAAAACAAAAGATATGATCGGTGACGTACCAGTACGTCTGTCTTATAATTAGATAAGAACGGGAATATCAAAAAATAGGGAAACATTGTTTTTCCTATATATAAAGTTTGACAAGTAAAAGTTGAGTAGCAGTTTTGAAATATTTGTAGAACATCTGAAATTGTATATTTGGAAAGACGAAAACCCTTTCGCCAGCAAAATGTTAAGCAGACCAATGAATTCATAAGAGTGAAAGGTTGGTCATTTTCCCAGCCGGCAACTTAACATTTCATTGATCGTGTGCAGATACACACGCAAACCGTATGGCTAGTTTACGGGCAACGTTGCACTCATAAACCCTCTGAAAAGTCGACGCGCGAATCGACAAGCCAACGTGGCGCACAATGCCCTGTCGACGCCTTTCGATCGATCGATTGCTCGACGATAGAGACGCGTACGCGCGACAGAATTTATTGGAAGCCTTGTTAACACTTTACCAGTAGAAAATTAATTAATAAATAACTAGGAAGAAGGACTGAGAGAGAAAGAGAGAGAGAGAGAGAGAGAGAAAATCAGACGGGAAGTGGCGAATAAAATTAACACGTTAAGTGCTGTGTCGGTCGTCGATGACCGATAATAGACTTTCCCTTCAGGCCGTGTTGGTCACTGATGACTGACATAATCGCAGATCATGAATCAGTATGTAAAAAATCGTACCTTGTTTTTCAACCATTAAAATGGTAGTCATATTTCTCTAACACTTTCCCTCCTAAAATTGTTCATTTTCTTCGTAACATTTCTTCTAAAATTTTCTAACATTCGTAAGCAACTATCGCACGATTACTCGATGAAAGATCATCAAAATCAGCTCGAAACATAGCGTAGTTAATCTATTAGGAAGCGAAACAAAAAATATTCGTTGTCACCTGATCAGTGTCGCGAATGAATGCGATCGGTTCACACTCGGGAGACGGTCAATTGATTAATCAAACCTCCGCCGGTAGCTCTCATGTTAATTAATGATAACAAGTTCCCGTCGATGCAGCTGATAACCGTAACACAAAGTTCGAACCAGTTCTCGATACCGTGAGGTTACTCTGTTTTGTAATCTCGGTTCGCCGTCAACGGTAGAGTATGGAGGGGGGGGGGCGGTCAGGGGGAATTTGCATTGTTAATTGGAAACTGGAGCTTCGTTGAAATTGAAAATGGTTGTCAAGCGGAAATTCGATAATAAGGGAACGGTAACGATTTCTTTGTACAATTAGATAGGGACTCGCATTGAAAACGGGCGCACTCATTAAAACCGACTCGTTCGCGATCATAATAACGCATCACGTTACTATTACGTTCCACTCTTCTCGCGTGGCTGTTTTGAATGGTCGCCACAACACCGTGAAGGGTGTGCTACGGATTCGTACGGAAATATACAAAAACGTTGGGAAATAATACATTTCGTTCTGAGAACATATACAAATGATTTCCAGTCAGTTTTACCACCTTCCTCTTATCAAATCTTTGTAGAATAATGTTTTTATCTTTCCTGAATTATAATAATATAGTTAGCGTAGATGTTTATAATGTTTATGTACTTCATTCATGGCGGATATCTCGCTTCAAAGGTAAATGAATGTTTTTTTTTTTAAAAAAAAACGGACATCACTTATACGCCATACTTCTTTATACTCTAACGAAGGAACTCTACGCGTGGTAATCGGAGTGGCCACGTTCCAGCTTCCGCGAAATCATCCTACCGCTCGAGGGATCTTTCCATCTGGTTGGTTCAAGATGAAGAAAAAAACATTCGATCTATTACAACGGGACACGGCGTTAGCTATGGATTCCCGTGGATCCGTGACTCATCGACGAATGAAAGCAATACCCATCGAAATCGATTACTCGACCTGTCGTTCGCGTTCGGCGTCTCGCGACAGTGATAGACTATCGCGAAACGGACCGAAAGACGGAGACATTCACTCCCCCGTCAGCTGGCCGACTGGGGCCGATCGACGACGTGACTGTCGTCCCTGCCATCGTGATTCGCAATTATCGAATCCAATTTGTCCGTCAGAAAGGCGACTGGAAAGAAGGGACAGGGGGAGGGGGCAGAGGGCCATCGTGAGAAAACGTAGAAAAAGGGTGGGTAACGACCGATCGAAGATAGAGAAAATGACGAGGGGGACGACGTGGAAATGGATCGAGAACGGGGCTCAGCCACCCCGGAATTAACTCTCGCGCAACCTTGCACGATAATTACTTTGCGTTCGATCGACGTCGCGATTTTGAGAGCTCGACACCCGACGAACGAACCTGAAGGGACAACTGATCGGACAGGAGCTTGCCCACTGGATCGAACGATCCTCTGTTCCGATCGCTGGGGGAATTAGACGCACGTCTGCGAGACTTGAAGCGTTAAATTCAATGAAATGTGACGTGTCTTTAGAATTTTATCCTGTAAAAATGGACTTTCGATATTAATTTGCAATTATTGATATAATTATACGGGAGAACCATTCTCGTGTAGAAGTATTCCTTTAAAAAATTATGTCAATAATTCTCATGCCTGAATGCATGATAATTTAAAAATGGACGAGTCGATGCACAAGACACAGCTTCGAGAGGTGGATCACGCTCTCGACGTTTCGCTATTTCATATCAATATTTTCACGGTTACGGTCGTGGAACAGAGGTGATTCTAGAGGAATCTCAAATCGAACATCGATTTACCGAGAGCAATTTGTCCGCGGTTGAAAATCGTGAACGGGGGTGTCTGTCTTCGGCCCACCGCGAAATCCCTTTCCATCCCCGTGAACCCCGCCACTTACGTCGATCTACCCGCCGTCGATTCGACGCTATGGAAACACTTAATAATCGGCTGACGAGAGGCTAGATTCTGGGGAGTGGTTAAAGGCGACGACGACAGGGGAGGGGGCTGAATTATCTAATCGTGGATGTGCAAGTTCCGCGTTGATAGAGGGGCGGGGTCTCGTTGTTACAAAGTTACGTGACCAAGTATCCCCCTTTTGAATATTTAGGATCACGCGTCCATTTAGAACTTGGGGAAAGGGAAACGTTACGGACTGAAATCAGAGCGTATTCGAAACGTCCACACGTTATTGTAAAGGTTCAGATAAAAATTCCCTGTTATCTTTGGAATATTTTGAACGATAGGTTTTTGTGGTTAAATTGAAGAAGTCGTTGATAAATGGATTTAACAGAATTGTTGCCAAAACAGAAAAAAAGGGAAAGTCAGTTTTAAGTAGATTTAATCGAATTTTATAGAATTTTAATAGTATTTCTAAGCAGTTGGAGTAGAACCGAAGAGAGAACGGGCGGTAAAAAAGATTTCGAAAAGGATTATTATGATTGTAACAAAAATGTTGAATGTAATAGGAAGATTACGGTAGAAGGTGATTTTCAGCGCAGAAATGGCCGGTTTCAAACAGTTTTTTGCTGTAAGCCGAGTCGAATTATTTTTCCAACGAGATAGAATATCTAGTGTCTGACAAAGCATGCCCTTTTCTACTTGCTCGTAGTAAGAAGCGCTCCCTCTCATTGGGAGTCCACTTTCCTTTAAAGAAAAGAAGAGGGTCTGCGTTAAACAACACTTTGAATTTTAACATTTTTCTGTTGGATGCCCCTCTAGTAAAACAATAAAACAGGGTGATAATACCTTGAGATCTCGTAAAGGTTTGTTCCTTTTTCTTTTCGAAAGTACATTTCCATAAATCACGATACGAAGATACAGTGGAAAATATTAACATTTTTTATTCATCGAACGACCTGTATTGTACATTATGCCCGACCAAGCAATTCTCCATCACTTAATTATTCCAAAGTATTTCCGTTGAAAAATCTAGGGTTTTCCGACTACAGAAACAGAATTTCTCTGAAAAACTCAATCAAGCAAATTCTCTTGACTATGATGATGTAATAATACAAATTTTAATTCCTTCCGTTCCAAATTTCTCGATAACGATTCTAATGGATGCAATATTTAACTAGAAATGAACTTCCGATAATATTCCACGACGTCACATTACGAATACGATTTGTAGAAGTGAGTCAGAATATTTCATAGCCGACGAAGTTCGTCCTTTTCTACTTATTCACAGAAATATCTCGTTCCCATCGATGAAAAAACCAAAGTGAACTACCATCATCGAACGGTTCGAAACGTGCTATCGAAATTTTAAACTCCTAGTGACCGCGCTGACCAAGCACGACCACCCAGGACTACATTACAGGCCGATCTATGGATATAGTGGGTGGGGGGGCGGTAAACCGCGGATGTCCGGCGCGGATCAACCGTGGTTAAAACTGTCTGCGTAAAAGGATCCATTTAAATCCACCAAGTGAACACGCGAGCTGGAAATTTCTCGCCGGGCGGTGACAGTCGACAGCAGGGTAACACCCCCTATCTCCGCTACCCTCGTTAACGGACAATCTAAAGCTCCCGTTGGTGAATTTTTTCAATTAATATCGCCGACGGATTAAACCGGGAATCACAACGTTCGGGATCGTCGCGGTTCCGTGATCCCATGCGTCGGGAGAAATTCCCTCGAACCGTGGAACGAAAAAAATGGGGGGAAAAAGCAAACAAATGAATAAACAAGAGTTTCGAGACATATGTACGATCAGGTTTAAAATTTTAACGATTGGAAGGTGGTATTTTTGAGAGGATACGATTACTCATTATTTTCAGTTACTCTAACCTTTTAACATTCAGAGAATCATATTTCCAGTGGTTTCGTCGTGAAAAGACAGATGAGGTGCACATATATGGAAATCATTTTCAAGTTAATTATTCAGAAGAAATAATTATTTTCTCGGAAGAGATGTTTGGGCGTTAAGGGGTCAAAAGTAAATTAAAAAAATGTTGTGTTCGAAGTCCCCACATGTAACGCTGACTTTTTAACGAGGTTTAGGTTAGTTGAAATTCTGAAGCTAATACCGAGGAGCCTTCGAACACTCATCTAGGATTTAATATATTTTGGCTCCGTATGAGCTGTATCGGTAGCTAACAAAGGGCGATGGAAAAAAAAGCGACGTCAGCAGGTTCATTTCGCGAGATCTTCGTGTTGTCTGGAACCGCAATTGCCGGCTCGCGCAATAGCAATTTCCACTGCGTGCCCGGACGGTCGGAATTGCTCGTCGACTCATTACGTGCACGTGATCACGGGGTGTCTTTATCGTGCCCTATCACCCCGCGGGGATGCAAAACAATCTCGTGACATTTCGAGTTGAACCTGAATTAGCACGGTCCTCGGAAAGCCGATCGAAATTCGAAGAAGCCCCGTCGTCTATGTCGCGGATCCGCACGGGACTCTGCCTAGCCGGAAATAATTCGTACCAGGTCGATTCGACGACGAACAACTTAGGCAACAAATAAATCGCTCGTAAAATCGTAGTAGTAGTGAGCTAGATTTCCATTGTTCGAACGGCGAATGGAATTACTGGCGAATAAATAAATAGTCTGAAACTTTATTGAAAAGTCTCTCCTATTCCATTTTCTATGTTAAGAGACGCTACAAATGTATAAACATCCACAACCTACCTACAAAAAAATGTAATCAGTGACCAACAAGAATATGCCCAGAACGAATCTAAACGATCATCCACTAAAAAAATCTAAAAATCTAAAAAATGTGCTTACATACACGTACATACATATAGAGGTAACAGTGTCTACAAAAAATCGCCAATACAGCAACCGGAAAGACCCTGTGTATGGATTCCAGCGTTTCGCAAGTACCTTTATCTGCTCCGTTCACATTCGTTCATCATCCTTCATTGGACATTCATCGTTATCGTCCACGCTCGAGCAAGCATTACTCAACCGCAGCAACAGATGCAATCGCCCACGGTAATATTCTCCGAAGTTGCATTCCGTCCAAATTGTCCCTTATCCCGAATATTCGCCGTGCTGATTACACACGACCGTCTGTCGCGATACGACCAAACACACACAAATGTAGATCCCCTGCGAAACGTGACGTGTCTCCTAACAGATGATCGAGCCAGTCAAATGTAACTGTAGCAAAAAGAAAGGGAGAGAAAGAGACCAGGGGTGTGAAGGATCGTTTAACAGTCCACGAGATAAAAACTGATGGCGCGTCAGGGCTATTATTGTGCGGCGTGCGTAGACACACATCATTATGGAAGTGATAGAGGGTGCAACCAGGCGATTCTAGCCCAGTGGTGGGCGGTATGAGAACTGAGCAACGTGACCTCTGTCCGGTCATATATTCGTGCGTATCGTACACCTCGAGTTAGGGAATTACGAGAAAGATTGATCGTACCTATTTGCCGAAACCAAATTACACTTCTGCTACCGTTCTCTCTATCTCTCTGCCTGGATCCCTCTCTCTCTCTATCTTAGACGCCATTTTCGTTCGCGGGCCAGGCAACCGCCCTCGACTTATTTACGAGCTAGGCGATAAATAATTAGCCCCCTTTAATAACGGGCACCGCTGAAGTATCGATGTATCGTGGTCGAAACGATAGATTATTATTATTTATTTGCCGAGGAGAATAAAAAGGGATAAACACGGATGACGTATGGGATACCGGGATGTAGTAATGGACGGATAGGAAAGCGGAAAATTGTTTTGCTATGATGTAGAGATACGTCGGTAAATGAAAGAACTTACGCTGAACGGGACCAGGGAGTTCTTCACGCATGGGATCATCCATTGCTGGAACAACGACATCACCACTTGGCAGCCGACCACCACCTCCAGGATGCGTTTAATTAGGAATCTACGGAAAAGAAAATATTTGTGACGGCCAGATACTGATATTGAGCTGAAGGGAACGATGAATTGATCGATCAGTTTTACGAAAAAAAAAATTATTTCGAATATTTGTGAATATAAGCTGGTGACTTAAAGGGATGTTGAAAGTGGACTGATTCCTTTTCCTAAATACATGTATGTAAGACTTTAGCGATTCGTATTTTCGACCGCGTCTTCATGAATGAAAATTATAAGCAGAGGTTGCTTGGCTGCATGTTGAATCAAGCTATCCACTCTGCTGTTTCTAAAGCACTACTTGCTTCAACAATGGGGTTTACTGAAAGTTATTTGGAAATATACCGAGAGCAACAATGTCTACGCAATGTACCCACAGAAAGAAATGACTTCTTTTATTATGAGTCTTAAGAACTCTATTTTTGTAGGGAAGTATTTTTGAAAATTCTTATTTCTAAGGAGGTATTTTCAAGAATTAATTTTTTATAGGGATAGTACGTTCAAGGACTCTTGTGAAAATCCAGGCTTCTATTTATAATAACAAGGTGAATATATTTATATACTCAGGTAAACTGGAGGTACGACAAACAAACAATTCTTTCTCGACAAACGGAACGCTATAGCGTTAAAATTTTCAAAATAAATGTCTCTCAATAATATTCTTCATATATCCTACAACTTTCTAAATGACAGCCCCAATATTTTACCACTGAAGCTCCAGAACTCGTGTCTTATATAAATGCATCACGCTCGGATAAGTTATTATTTATTCATTTATTATACGTGTGTAAGGGATAAATAGAAGTTCGTAAACATGCTTTTGGAGAAAGAGTGGCCACGCGGATATGATGTTTCTTTTCCAGGGCAATTTGTTCCCCGGATTTTCGAAGGCAACAACCGCTCCGCGCCGGTGGCAAGAAATGTCGGCCATCCAGACACGATGCACTTTCCGACAAACCCTGCATGCATCGCGGAAATACGTCCGCGCAGACGGAAGAAAGTGTTCCATGAAAATCTCTGGGATTCCGGATACAATCGGAAGTACGAGCCGGAAGCACGGAAAGGAATACATCACACCCACCCCCCACCACCTTCTTGCCCCTTCCACCAGAGTCCATCCAAACGTACCCTCCTCTATTTTCCCAACAATAGCCCACTTAAATCTAATTTTGCGAACACTCCCGGCTCGCCAACTTTGCCTTCTTCCCTACGTTTCCCTACCGATGGGGAACCACGACACGCGTGCGACCGAAACTGAGCGAAAAAGAAGAGAAAAAAAACTCCTTTCCGGGAAGTGCTTGAACGCGTACGTTCTCCTATAATATCCTAGTAATTTTTAAATTCACACCTAGATCAGTGTGTAATGTGTAGTCTGCGGATTTTATGCTTGTTCATTCGATTTTGTTTTACCCTTAACTCTTTAAAAGAAATCCAAATATATCTACCACAAAATTTATAGTTTTCAACGATCTTTCATGTTGTATAGACACTTTTTTAATTCTCGACGTTCCGACAAATACCACAATATACAGCTACTATTTAAAATAAGATAAAATATTTCGTTAATTCTCACTCGGATCTAATTTATATTTCCTGAATGAAAATCACGAATCATCCACTTCTGCGCCTAGCAATATTGTCTTAGAATGTGAAAATTAAATTACCTCTTTCTAAAATAAAAAGAAAATCATGTGAACTTAAACTACATACATTGGCTGATCTCGAGAGATTATTACTGTTACAACGAATTAAATCACTTTCTCGACTCAACAAAAGTTCGCGGGTCTTATTGCTGTTTACCTTTTCCGAATCCTTTGTGTCCGCGGGAAATTCAGTTCGTAGCAGAGGGTGGGCGCCAATATGAAGTAGTAAAGATCACGGAGATTCAAGTTGTCCGGATATTTCACCAAGGCCGTGGGAGCACCGTCCACGTCGTGCTTCGAGTCGTCGACCTCCGACCTGTTTTGTTTCACGCCGAAAGCTGCGAACAACCGGGAATCGTATCCGCATTAGAGTGCAGGGGGTTGGGGGTGGGGGGAGGAAACAAATTACAGCGATGAATCACACGCGCCTGGCAAGCAACAGAAATTTCACGGGACGCTCGTCGTCTCCGCCGTTGGACGGAGGTGAAGTAAGGGAATGAAGGGGAAGAACAAAAATCGAAAAGTGAAAGCTGAGACGGAGTTTGATGAAAAGGTACCAGAGAAGTTACTTCGCCATGCCCAAGGAGCCGTTCCTTTAACGTCCACGGGGACGTGAAACGCTACAGTTTCATCTCTCTGGGAAGAAGAAAAAAAAGAACCGAAGAAGTATTTAAACTTCGATCCCTCGCGCGATATAACTTCTGATTGCTCCGTGGTGATAACAATTATTACCTACTTCACCCGTCCCTGTTCGTTCAAACGCTTCACCTAGTTCTTTTTTTTTCTTGGTGACACTATGAGCTTTTGCAGGTATATGCTCTTCGCGAGTGAATAAACGGACGTCTGTGTGAATCTACGTTTTTCTATTATGTTCTGGTGATTATGAAAATGGTGTAAGTTATATGTTTTTCGTTTCGAAAATGCAATCGAATTCTTGAAAATTATCGAGTGTCTAGACTTAAAATTTTACACGCATCATTAGTAACAGGTACACTATCATCTTACAAAATCCCGTTAAAATCGAAGTCGGACAGTTTTTTTTTTTTTTTTTTGAGCTTAGATTGAACTCTGAAAGAAGAGTTGTAAAGCTTTACATAAGACTTACAACTAATTACACAAAAGAGTTACAAGTATTAATAACTAAATCATTATTCATGGCTTAAACACTACTTATGGAACGTCAAACTCTTATGTTACATTTTTTAAAGAAATCATAAACTAAACAACATGCCTCGATGTTCGGTTTGTAGAGCAAAGATCTCACATTAAGCGGTGGAAATAAGCAAAGTTTACTTAGCTATTCCATCAGTTCGATTCTTTGAGAGTCGGACAGTTGAAACCCTTATACGTGCCAATAATCATGATCGCGATTCCCTATATCCTCGTATTAAAAATTCCTGCTCGTCTCCGTATCCCTCCCACCACCGCACGGAAACGTAGCGTGGAATCATCGCGATCTCGCGGTTTCCTCGCGGCAACCAACCGCGATAATCATCTCGCGCATTAGCACAGGAACAGGAAATTCCGTGCCCCCTTCTAAGTATTGAGTACCGATCTACCGGAAAAAAAAAAGTACAAGAAAAACGGTCTGGGGATAAATGCAGCAACGGAACGACGCTGGTAGAAGGGTTGGACGTGAAGCTGGAGGTGGGGACGGGTGAATAGAGGCGCGAGCTGACAAACGAAAAAGAGGCAGCAGGAAATTGGACGAATTCTTCGGCACTTATTACGAGGGTCGAGAGCCATGGAACGTCGCCAGGCGTCGCTCGAACGTCCGTCGTCGAGACGACGACAGGGGGAGACTCGCGAACGAGGACGTCGATTTCAGCCGGTCGCGAATGAGTATTCGACGGGCTTCGAGCGTCGCGATGACTCAGGCGGAATCTGTCTGATCGACGCGGCGAGCTGGTTGTTCTCGCTGTGCCACAGCCCGGGTAACAGCCGGCGCGCAACTGAGCTTATTTGAATTCCAGATTGGATTATCCGTCGGATTTGGATAAATGAGGGGATTCTATCAGTTATCTGCTCGCGCCGGATCAGACGCACGGACGAGGGAATCGGTAACATTTCGAGCCGGAATAACCGATAGGCGACCGCGCACTGCTCGCGAAAATTTCGAAGCCCCCCCTCCCCCATTGGAATGCTCGTTTCGTGGGGAAGCGTTTCTATGGAGTGTTGTGGATCCATTCTGAATAGATCCACGAAACTCTATATTCTTCGATTCGGCTTATGGCAGGCTGATGATATAATTCGGAAACAAACCATCTGCCACACGGAACCGGCAATGACTCGCTGATTTCCAAAGTGACTTGCGGTTAAGCAAGTAAATTTCAAATATGAAAATAATCCTTTCGGAATTATTTTATTCGTGTAATAGACCCGCCGACTGGCGTGAAGTTCGCCGGACAAAGGGGGCTCGAAACGGAATACTGCTGCGAGCGAGAGAGTTTTGTAGAGTTTCGAACCTAGAGAACTGCTTCACTGGAATTTCTAATCTAACCCTTATGTACAGACATAAAAATATGGACACGTCGATACACGTGTTACTTCTAGGAATAATAATAACTATAATACATTCAATTATGTCAAACGAATTGGTAAATAAATAAAGACTTGATATAAAAGACTAGGTAGCAGAGAAATGATTGAAATTTCTAATTTCAGGGTAGCTTCAAAAACATACGTTAACTTGAAGGGGGTTCCGCTCACGGAACCGGGTAATTTCCATTTTTTTTTCAATCTTCGCCTATGGTGTCTGGGGGATCGACATAATTTCGCCCTTTGTGCCCGTGAGCAACGTGGATCGTTCATATATGTATATTGTAACGAGTCGCCCGGTAGGAAAAGACGATACCAGGTTGGAAAATGGGACGAAGAACAGTGGAGGGCAAAGGTGAAAAGGGGGAGGATCAGCACGAACGAGAGAAATCTCACAAATTAAGCCTGAGCTGTACAAGAGACGAGGCTTTCCCCGGACGCGATAGGATTGGGGCTGCAATCTTCGACAAGGCAATCCGGCGGACCCGTAAATTTCCCAGAACAGCGGGACGCGAACCGAGCCTAACAGAGACCCAACGGACTGTCTCCGATACCAGTCGGCCACAATTCCCCGACGACATGGAGATCTAATTCTAGCAATTTATTTGCTCGATAAACTGAAGGTGTTTTCATCGGGAAAACCTTCCTCCTCGGCCCCCGCCGCTCGTGATTCATTAGCTGGTGGGGGACGGACGGGAACGTTTCCAATCCTGGTCGCGTCGTTTGCAGCACACTTTCCTGTCTCTCCGTGTCTCTGAGCGCGCGGGATTGTGCTGTCGATGGTTTTAAACAATTACCGGAAACCAGAGGGATTCACTGGGAACTCCTGTCTTCTTACGGGCCTGAACACGCCCGTTCAAGGAATTGGATTTCTCGTTCTTGGCCTACTTAACTAATTACTTGATACTAGAGAGACTGAATCCTTTTCTGTGGATATTACTCCTCTTAATTCGTCGATAGTATGTTCTATCGTACCAGCATTCATGATTGCTGACAATGGTGCAGTCGACTATATATGAAGACTAAAGCATTTGTTTGTCTTGTGTATTAGAAGAAAATTGTATTCGAACAGATGTATTCCATGAAATAATAGAACGTGGAAAACGAAAACTTATTTGGGGACTGTGTGTGTAGTGTAGTAATGGAGTAATGTTTATTACATGATTGCTGACAATGGTGCAGTCGACTGTACATCTAAACTAAAGCATTTGTTTGTCTTGTGTATTAGAAGAAAATTGTATTCGAACAGATGTATTCCATGAAATAATAGAACGTGGAAAACGAAAACCGATTTGGGGTGTGTGTGTGTAGTGTAGTAATGGAGTAATGTTTATTACATGATTGCTGACAATGGTGCAGTGGACTGTGTATGAAGACTAAAGCATTTGTTTGTCTTGTGTATTAGAAGAAAATTGTTAAAAAATGAATAATATACTTTGTCTTAATGAGCACAATAACTGACTAATTAGGTACTTGCAACTACTTTCTTCACCATAGGCCTGAAACGACGTAAAAATGAACCGTGCATCATGACTATAAATAAATAAGTACGAATATGAATTTTTTAACAGAATCACGCCCTAGATACCGTCAAGATTGAAGAGTAAAACGTCGAAATTACTTGTTCCGCGAAAGGCAGCCTACCTCCTTGATCCCGGTCGCATCCATCTCGAAACTACCCTCCTACCTAAAGGGTGTGCGAACCTGTCGGGTTTCTGGTCTTTGCAGAGGCTGCGGAGCCGGTGATACCGGCACGTAAGAAGATTTCAGACACGCGTAGGTGCTCCCGTGAACTTTGCGTATGAAAGGTTGGACGTCAACGGAGTAATAAATTAGAGGGAAATTCGTCCGACAGTGGTATTAGACTCTCTATCTCTCTCTCTCTCCCTGGGCATGATATATGACACCACATTTAACATCGTACTAATATTTGAAACCGTAAATGATGGAGATTTTGAGCAATGTCAGCGAAACTTGCGAGGGAAAACCGAGGAAACCATGCGCGACCGCTGCGGAAGAAATTCGCAGAACGTACAGTGATTACGGTAAGAGGATATGTTGAACAAATATCTGTAAGATCCACGGAATAACTTGAATATTCCTGTTCTTGAAGATTTGCTTGAATGAAATTAGGAATTCTGATTGGGTGAATGAAATTGTCAGAGATTTTGAAACTCGATGCGGATTATGTTTCACACAATTTTTTACATTCCTTGCAAGCGTTGAGAACGTGTTAACGACGTGAAAAACATCCGAAAATTAGAGTACAAATTTTCCCTTAAAATCTACAGGGTTCATGAATTATTTACCACGGTCCGCTAATAATTTCCAGAACACCGAACATACTGATCTATCAGTGGATACCGCCAAGACGTTCGTCAGAATCTGAACGACTCGAATGGCGGCGTGGCACGCGAAACCATAACCGGCCACTGCACGTTTGCCGAATAATAGTCGCCCCGAATAATAGTATCTACGTGTCCACGTATCTTATAAGAGTAGGAACTCTAATTCCATATAGGCCCAGGATTCATTAGTTGCATCTACCAATCTCAAGAGTAAAATTCGTAGAAGTCTACTTTCAAGTGGAAACAGGCTTAAGAGAATTCATCTTTACATATATATAAACACATCTTACATATATATAAAACATATCATAACTGAAGAAAAATAAGTATAAAACTCACAGGAGTATAATTCCGAATGAATGTAATAAATTCTTGTTATCTAGACAGGTAGCATAATTTTCAATAGTTGACCATGATACTGAATCTTGGAATGATAATAACGAAGTATTGAAACTGTTAATTAAAAATTGAAATTCATGAATACTACTCCAATTCGTTTCATTTAATATCTAACGAAACGTTTAATTATACCGCCTCGAGTGCTAAATTGCTAATTATCCCTCGGTGACTGATGTCAGTGTTCGATCTATTGTCTTTCAAGACAGAGAGGAAGAGGATCACCAGTATTCACGGGTTGGAAACCGAGCCCTCGTTTCGGTCAATGAGAACCAGGAGCCACAAACGTTTCAATGACTACATTATCCCGCCTCGCGATACTTACCGTTCGACCATCCCTCAACATCTGTTCCACGGACTTCCGGGAAAGGTATCAGCTCCACGGATGCACCATTCGCATGCATACCCCATTATGTCTTCCTCCCCGCATTATCTTGGCATTGATTAACGAGGCCCCGACCGTGAACAAGAACTCAGGAAACGAGGGAGGCCACCTGATACGATGAAATGGACTTGAACCGAATTTGCAAACAGCCACGGTGGCTGCTGCTCTCCCTCTCTCCCTCTATATATACGCTGTCGTAGAGCGTTTAGGATTCTGCGGACGTATCTCGTACCGAGGAATTAAAGAAGAATCGGAAGAATATTCGAGACACGAAGACGCGATGCCTGCTTGGAAAAATTTTTAATACGATGAACGATTCGAGATACCACTAATACGCGGAAAATTTCAATTGGCAAAACAGGAGTGGACTTTTAATCTGCTTGATATCCCTTATATTATTAAAAAAATTACCACGGATCTGGTTGAGAGAGAGGAAAAGAAAGAAATTTCAACGAGAAAATGAGAGATTAATTATACACGTTTGTCTGTAATTATTCCAATGTTAGAAATAAATACGTGTCAAGGAAAAGAATAAATTTATCTCACGGAATACTAATAGAAGATATTATACGTCTATAAATTGTGAATTCAGTTAATAAATTCGCAACAATACCTACAACCCTCGCGGTTAACTTATGACACGATCTGTTTGATTTTTCCTCAAGTGTTATCTACAGCGACTCCAAGGAACCATAGGAGTTGTAACAGATTTTCCACTGCACCGGAGAAGGCCATAACGCGCCAAAATGATACATACGGTCCTCGTAATTCTCATTCCTCGAGAGTTCTCCAGAAAGAACACAGGTGGAAGGAATAGAACGAGAGAGAGAGAAAGAGAAAGGGGACGGGAGGTTTGAAAGGAGAAAAGGATTACTATTCAATGCGGTGAGTTTATCGGAGGAAAGGTCGCTCGTATAATTTGACTTCACCAGGACTGAATAATCGATGTACTAGCGGGTCGGCACCCAATACCCGGAAACAGAGGCGACGCTGATCGGGAGTTTAAATTGGGTGGAAATTATTCGCCTCTTCCATTGTGGCGATGTATTTATGGAGAAGGGGAGTAACAGAAATTTGTGCAGACGCATCGTGGTCAGTTACAATCCAATGTGTGTTTTTAGAATCGAAATAACATGTCAAAACAGTGGAACGACTCTAAAACTCGGTCTTAAAAGAATGTTTTGAAGGAATCACAAATACAGTATTTAAATAGAATTTGGGACCTTTTTGAAATTGAAATGACTACAAGTTGTAAATGTTCTGAAAGACCGAGAAATGTTGGGAATCTGGAAAGCTTTGAAAGTCTACGAATTTTTGTTTGAGTGCCTTGGAATTCTTGGAATCCCTGTGAATCCTGAGTACATAGGAGGCTTAAGTTTTGCTTCTGTTTTGGTCTTGAGTTCGCTGGTATTCAAGACTTTGAAGATTTTCACAAGGCTAATCATTTCACACAATTTCGATAATTGTATGATGTCAGAGTATCCTTTTGAGACCTCTTCAGTCTCGAGGTTTTAAGATCTCAATCCTACCGCCTCCTCTCAAACCCAAAACAACTGTATTTCAGCCTAGAAAGATATGTGTGCAGCGGAACAGGGTATACCGGACGTCAGAGTCCGCAACGTGTGACGAATATTTACGGTGTGTTGTCTCGCTCGGCTGAATAAATTTATTAAGCGCCTCCGTGTCCCGATAAATCGAGCCCGCCTTCGAGGTATCGGCGGCGAGCTTGTTCTGCTACGGTTACTCGCCCTTCGGATTAATTGGCGACGTGTAATTCATGGTAAACATTTTATGCAGGATTCTCGACGTTCCAATAAATTCCAGAAGTCAGATATGATAAAACGATATGATAATTACTGATAATAACGTAACTGATAAATCACTGGGAAGTTGTGATAAAAGAATTAAACACGAGGATGTATACAGAAACTTGAACAAACGAAACAAATGTTCACAAACTGTACTTTCCAATCTTTCTCTGTCTTATGAGAATTTTGCTGACTCTTCTGAATAATAAAAAAATTCGAAAAGATAGCTCTTGAACGTAAAGGGAGTATCATTAATGTTACCTACATAGAAAGTATTTAAAAAAAGCAAACCCTAACATTAATACAAAGTGCGTTTGATTTCTCTTCTCAAACATGAAAATATACGACGTTATTAATATTAATACATCAAGTTTTTTATATCCTCTGTATAGTTGCAATACGTGTATTAATATTCATAACCTTTCGTGTGGTTTTTACCGTGGTCAATATAAATCACAGAAATCAACGGACGGATATAGATGTATGTATCACATCCCTGGTACGGTCGCTACCATAAATCATTATTAACGAGAGAAAACAAGATTCGACTGTCTCTTCTTTACAGAAGATCAGTAATTCAGAGGATCACAACATTCTTCCCTGACGCGTGTCTATCGATGGTCTATGTTATCTCTGAAAAAGTCTCTTAATACCCTTTTTTCATTACTCCGCCCTGCCCATCATTTAATCCACCATTTCACACGCAACTGAAACCGACTGTTCTTTTATTGACGGGGAACGCAGGAATTTCCCTGCAGAAAATAAAAATGAATAAAAACCGTCCCCGTGTCGCAGAAACGCCGTTCGGACATTAACGTGCAGGGCAGAAGGGAACGTTTTCCATTGGCTCGCGTAAAATTAGGGAACACTGCGTTAAAGCACGAAACGGTGTAAAGGGAATGCGTAATGCGTGTACGCTGAAAGTACTCGCGAACACCGTTACATATGTACGTTTTGGAAAATAACGTTTCCAGCGCATTCGGCCGCCGGTAAATTGACGTAGCCGATCGGAACGTAGCGTGACCAGCCGTAAAACCAGACGCATTATCACGCGACTACAAACTGATGTATTTGGTGGACAAGATACAGTAAAATCTAACAGACTGGTAAAATCATACCATTGACAACGAATCGATGGCTGTTGATACTTATTAACATCGATAGACTTAAGTGAATATCACAATGAAATCACATTCGACAGAGACAGAGGCTAAGGTCAGTACAGTAAATCCACGACGAATGTTCGACGGCTTCTCGGCACTGACAAGGAGAGGTCCCCAGGTGTAACGCTCACTTTTTAATTTACACTCGGAATTCTAAAGCCAATGATATTTGTCTCAGCCGCGTATGGCTATTAGTTTACGAAATATGTAATGTTCAGTGTCGAGGAGCCTTCGAACACTCATCGAGGATTTAATGTAATTACTATTGACTGCTGTTGTGAAATTGTTAGGTGGACGCTAAAGTACTGTCCGGACAAAAATATTTACATGCATTTTTTTACTTGAAGTAGTCGGCTTAATTTTCTATTAATGGTAAAATTCCACCGGATTTAAAACAAAATGAAGCTACAGTACCAATTCGAATGTAATGGCTATTATTTTCGTAAATTAAACAAGTTCTAAGATAACAATTCTAATTTCGAAACAGTTTCGACTACCTCAGGCAAACTCACAAGGTCTGATCTGGTCCGAGGGTGACTGTAAAAGACGTTTTTTCTCTACTTACATAGTAGATTCTTGTAGGACAGTGACTGCCGTCGCATTCTACCCTGCGTGGCTGTCTTTCTTTGACTGCTCAACCGACACCACATGTTCACCTGCACGTACGACCAGAGCTTCAGGAACAGGATGGCGTACAGCATGCACACGTACATGGCGCCGACTGGAACAACGGGGAATTAATTATACGTATAACGTTGCAAACCACTGCGAGCCTTCGAGCCTAACGTATGCTTCCAACCTGTCGCGGTTGGCACAAAGCTAAAGGCCCGAGAGCTCCCGATAATTTTGTCAAGGTGTATCTGTTTCATTCAAAGATGCGTGACAATGACTAAGCGAGACAATCATGATAACGGGTTACTCGATAATTCATTTATAATAGAATTTCTAAAGAATAATCAGAAATATTAATCCCGTGATCGAATCATCACTGGATAGATCGTAACCAATGAATTAAACGTGGTAAATTTCGTTTCGGTAACACACGGGGCCCGGTTAAGCCTCGTTAAACTTGGATTAATCCGTTCTCAGTTCGTATTCGTGTACATTACAGTTTTCTAACTACCGAAGTTCACCTAGTTAGCAAGACAAGTGTTTCCCATAGTTCCTACCCCCGAAGCATCTCTCAAGGCTACTAATCAGCCGCCTTGAATTGAAGCCGCCTTCCATTCTGATAGTAGCCATCGTGTATACAGGGCGTAACAAACTTTAGCGGCCCCGTTCTACTCGCATAGCGAATTAGCAGAGGTCAGATGGTCACGAATAGACCGTCCATTATCTGCGTTTATGACACTAGTAAATGTATTGTACAATAAGATAACACGCGGTAGATTAAAAACACTTTTGAAAACATTGACACGACCTTTACGTTATTTACAATAGAAATTAATAAACCCCTTGATTATTTTATTCGTAATAAAGTCTAGAATTGTTATCGTGGTTAAATTAACATTGTCACTAAATTATCAAAACTTTGGTTAAAAATTATTTATGCGGCGACTCACGATAAGCTGGCGTATTAACCACTGCTTATTGGTAAATTAATACCGTGGAGCTCGTTGGAAAGATGATGCGATGGTGATTGGTATTATGTGTTCTAATTGATTGACACAACTTAGTGACACACTTAGACTTTAATACAAACTTAGCAGTGCGATGTATGTGTGTACCGGTTGTGATCGATGTGTTCTTCTCGACGGTTGAATGTGTTCTACTGAATGAGGGAACGGATCAACTCTTGATGAGTGGGAAATGCAGAATTTTGGTTGGTGAAGGTAGTTTAAGAAATGGTACTATGAGTTGGAAAAAGTGGGGTTTGGTGTATGTATTGTTACTTAGATTCCTCGAAGTCAGCGCCGAAATATAAAGAATCCCTGTTTATGACAGTTTGGTGACCTTGTCGACGGCCCAAGCGTCGAGTATTACGACCATCGCCTACCTGCGATGAGTTGCGACATTATAGTCACATACTTTCACAGTTTGTAAAAATGATAATTTGCAAGAATTCGAATTAACACATTCGCTACACCAATCATATTGTTTTGAAAACAATCGTCAGTGACTTGCATTCTATTCTGTGGAATGTTCTTGACACCCTCATTAAAATATTAAAAAAACATAAAACAGGAATAACAAATAACTAATGTATAGGTGGACATTGCAAAACACCATTCTGTTTTTATCGAATAAATTATGCTGGCTTAGAAATTGGAACGTTAATTATGAATGAAAGTGCTACTATAATTTTCTTTATATGTATAACGAATAGATATTAACAATAGTACGCGGTCTCGTAAGAATAAATCCCTTTATCGACGTAATGTCCGTCTAAATATCACACATCAAGAATTCCAAACACCCATCCAACAAATTCAAACGATACACAACAAAGATATACCCGGGTCACGCAATTTTCTTCCCCCTCAGAAACAGTAAAACAAGAATCAACGAACATGCAACGAGAACAGAAGCTCGCGCAAAAATTATTTCCCCGCGTTCGTTATATCCGCGCGTGTTCCTTCCCTTCTGGATTAATGGAAAAAAAAACGTCGAAAGAAATCGAAGAGAACCGCGTGGATACAGACAACCGTAGCACAATTTTAATCATCGCAATTTCGTCGAGATCCCGCGAACGTGAGGCTTATAAAACGTAGAGCGACGTATTACGGGCCCAGTTTACGCGTAACCGGGGCAATTAAAAGGGTTTATAAAACACAGGTAATAAACATTCGCGGCGCGAGGGAAGAACCACCAGGCAGACAGCTGAATTAATTTTCTTTTTTCACGACCGACAGTCTGAAACATACGTAATGATTAAAAGTTCAAAGAGCCTCTCTGACCGATGGTGTAGGTACGTACATCGCCGTGAAACACGTTTCGTTTTTACCGCCACGTTTCATCAGACCTCTCCCCTCCGCCCCTTGGGTTGCGTTTAATTATCTCCGCAGTATTTGCATCGCGATCTTAAGAATGTCAGTTATTATTATGCGCGGCTGGTAACGGGTGCCAAGCTAATGGGTTCGCTGTACAGCGGAGGCTTTGCATAATCCTCATATTTTCCGATATTTCCATCGAAACCGACTTCTTCTGGACGGGATTGCTCGTATCTTAATTAAATCGGAGCCCTATGACCATCGCGATCCTGGAAGCAGCCGAACAACCGAGATTCCGAGCGCGTTGAAGGGACATACCGTGTCGAAGGGCCGGGAGAATCGTCACTCTTCTACGCTCGTGTTAGTAGAGCCCCGAGATTGGTCCACGGGGGTCGATGTTACGCGAAACTCGGTAACATAATATGGCGTGGGAACAGATGTATTCCATGGAATAATAGAACGTGGAAAACGAAAACCGATTTGGGGTGTGTGAGTGTATGTTTGTAGTGTAGTAATGGAGTAATATTTATTACAAAGAAAAATCGATGGTCCTCGAAACTGAGCTAAAATTCTAAATGAAGGATGTAAATTACTGATCGATCATGTGGAAACGATAATCAGTAGATTACGGATTTTAAGTATTTATAACGTATACTATTCTTTAGATTTTTGTGTGATAATATGTTTTAACTCTCGGTCGGACTGACTGGGAACATTTAAACGCGAATCTTCGAGAACCCTAGGCAACTAAAGAAATTCTGATAACCAAATGAGATGTTTTTATTTTACTTTTAGCTTATTGAAATTCCTAGTAGAATAAACAAATTGCTGTTCAATACCAATTCCTACAAATTAGTCCACAAAAATCTATAGTTGCGTGAAAATCCACAATCGAATGATTATGTATATGCACAGTATGGTATACAATCTGAAGATTATAGTTTTCTCCATAAATTTATTAAAAAACCGTATTCTCTGATTTTGATGACCAAGTATTCTAATAAATAAAGTATTCTAAATGTGCCATCCTCGATGTCCCAATTCGACCTGCTATGTTCTCGCCCGTCCACCTTCGTCGTAAGCATCCTCTTTACGCGTCCAACTTTCCCAGCCACGGGCGTTCATAATCCTCGTAGACTATTTGAATAAATATTCATACAAACGAGGCTTTTATTTGCATGTAAATAATCCTGAGGAAACGCGAAACGGCATCGCGAACGAAATAAGATCGCACCTGCGGTGGATGAATGTAGAGTAAATGTTTAATTAATTAGGAAAACGTGTCATGCGCCGTGGCTTATCCCACCCAAGAGCGTTAAAATATCTCTCTCTCTCTCTCTCTCTCTCTCTCTCTCTCTCTGGAACATCTGGTCGACCCAATTGTCGGACGAGATCTATAATAGGGGAATTTAAAATGATTCGTTTTACTGTAGAACACAGATCTACACGGTACAGTTATAAGAGCACGACGGTCGTAACGATGTCGTTTGCGTTCGGTTCGTGCATAGGAAGTTTTCTGTCCAAGAACAACAGCGCAGAAACGTACTTTTCCAGTGGAATCGGTGTGTATCAGTGCCAGGTTTTTAAACGGAATGAGAACATAACAGTTCCGGGTACTCCTTCAATTATCTACGAGAGAAAGTATAAGGAAGTTCCGAGGAGAAATATTATGAGACTGGTTCGTGAGTTTCTGTGGAGCAGGATTTTAATTACTGCGACAAAGACGATGGATAGACTCCAATTTCCAATGTATTGTACAAACTGGAAACACTGCTTTCAGAAGATGAAAGTGTGATACCTCGTGTAACAATGCATCAGAATAATACAAGAAAATTCTTCTCATTTCAATTGAATGTGCAATGAAATGGACTTTCGAAAAATTTGCTCGTGTGTCTGACCATTACTCGATGTTTCTACTTTCGGCGGTCATTATAGACATTACGATGCTGTTTGAACATCGGTCGCTCTCCATTACATTTCGAATTGTTAAAAATGTTCTTAAAATAACCGGAACCACATAGAATCCTGGTTAGAAAAGAAACTTTTGCTTGGTTCCAAATCTTCAAGATTAATACATAAGAATGGCCCTATATCCTCATACGTACAATGTAATTATTGTTTAAATTTATTTATATTATTTACTAAACTTAAACAGTCATAATTTTCTTATTAAAAAAAATATATTATTTAGACAAACGATGTAACAAGAACTATTCCAGTCAAGTAGTCTGAAAATATTCCACAATATTTCAAATTTACAAGTATATGTTTCAATTTTCACACCAATTTCGATTTAAATAACAAATGATAATTACTTTTCTCGCACTTAGTATACTCGTCATTCACAGCCAAGAGGTGAACAGGTCTAGAGGATTCCAGTTCCTCAAACAAACGTCTACAGTCTCGTTATCCAACACGTAAAGTGAGCTACCCACGATTAAAGGCACAGAGGAACGCCGAAGAAGCCAGTCGTCCGATATCTCAATCAGCGTAACCTCCACCTTCTGTCCCCCGACTTCGTGTTCGCCCAGATATCAATCTGAAATGGTTTTCCTGATCTGGGTGAGATCAGATAAAACGAAAGGCACACATGTGTGCCTCGATGTACCTGGGGTGGCACTCTGCAGCCCTCGAGGCGAGATAGTTTCGTTTCCCAATCGTGCATCAGCCGCCAAACTATACCGAACGTGGTACATACGTCACGACATTTGGCAATTATCTAGCCCCCGCGAATCTAGTATACTGCGTACATACATACATGCATTACTACGCCCAGAGAGGGTGGAGGGTTACTCGTGCGAACCCTCGTGCGAGCGATAATCTACCGAGCGGTATAAACGACAAACAGGGACGCAGATGTACTTCCTCCAGACCCAAGATAGTCTTCACGCGATCGGCGGTGGCCGCGTGTTCTTTTCCAGTTTCTTTCGGAATTTCCTTCCTGGCCACCATTAACATCTGATCGATCCAACGTCCCGATAACGCAGAACGAGAATGTTAATCCGCGGTCTGATTTACTACTGACCTCGTTCCTTCCTTGCGGACCGATCCCTTATGAGGGATTAATCTCTTGGGGAGGCGGGCACGATCGTGTATGCTAACGCAGGAAATTAATATTTATTTCCATGATCGCTTTTTAATGGAATCGGATAAATACCCAAGCGATTTCGGCGAGTGGCTTGTTAGTCGATGATATAGTAATGAACGGTAAGATGATTCTTCGCGCAAATGGGAGATTAACGTGTGGAATAAAAGCGTGGATAATGAGGCTTATAATTTCGTTTGTGGAGGAACACTTGTCTTGCAACATAGTCGTTTGTGGGATTATTCATCTTTCAGACGAGTAGTCTACCGAATCAAGGGTTAATATTCACTCGAAGTAGAAATAACTGTTTATAGTCAGACCTGAGTTAATGTACATGTCCACTATAAATTCTCAAAATAAAAGCTCCGTATAAAACAAATATTGTATACTTTCTGTTAGTTATCACTAGACTGCGGAACTTTATGCAAAATAACATTTCTCGGAGTGATATGTAGACGCAGATGTAAAGATTGGATTTTCTTCAATTTCTTAAGAATTTTATTATGATAGGAATAAGACAGAAAATGTATTAGATTTAATGTTAACTTTAACATTTACCATATTTCACATAGTTGTATATCTTCTAAAAATGCATAAAATCCGCTGTCTAATTAATTATCACGCGTAAAGTCTTCTCTTGCTTACTTCAATTGACAAAATCATAAAAATCGTCAAGACACCCACACAACAAGGCTGATTCTAAACAGACCAAGAAATCATAACTCTACGAATTACTTACATTTAAAGATCCCTACCTACAGTATCTAATTCATACCCTATCATTCAAGTAGAACAGGAAAGAATCCTGATACTCGGGCAACGATCCAATCTCGACACAATCACACATGTCTTCAATCCCAATCACAGAAATCGTCAAACATCACGCAGAACTTAAGTTCTGCTTGCACACTTAAGTGTTACCCTGAGTTATCGAACCGGATCGTGAAGGGGTTGAATAAACACGGTCCTGAAATGGTGTCGGATCCACGCGTACACGTATATTTCGTTGGGAAATATCGTGGGTCCTTACGCTGGCGGTTCGCTGTTGTACATCGTGTGCCATTAACGAACGATAATATCGTGGTCTGGGGGGGGGGGCAATACTTGTTACAAGCTTTCTCGCTTTCCCATTATCGGTGGCCATCATCTGCGGGTTGGCAAACTGCACATCCAGCCACCGAAATTCAGGTGCATTAATTTATATTCTTTCCGAATAATTTAAAGCCAGGGGCCCCGTTAAAGCGTCCACGGTTATATTTTATGAACGGTTCGGCCGAGCTACGAGAGGTGGCTGAAACAAAATTTATGTTAGCGCTGATGCCGCGCCGGAGAAAGTTGATTAGCGGCGCACAAATTAATAGTGCCTGGGCTCACGACCCCCGACACCTTGGCAATCGGTTTCTCGTTGACAGTATCGTCGAATGGGATTCTATTTCACTTTTTTTTTTTTTTTCGTTGTTCCGTTGACCATTCGATTAATACGAACTTTCGGGCAGAGAGTTTCCGCACGCGCGGCGTAAGGTTATTAGATTGACGAATATGAAATAGCTTATTTCGGCTGTGTGGATTTTCGGGTTTGGTTAATATTAATTCAATGATACTTGTTTATTTCGACTGGCTGCTCTGCAAATGACAGGAAACACTTTCAATGAATATATTTGATGAGGACTGATTGTTAATTTAGAGATTATTTACTCCATGGTGATAGAAATAACTGTTGAATAGAAATAAACGTTCGTCTGACTATTGGTGACTTGTTCTACTTGAGATTATACCAGGTAATCCCATATGTAATGCAAAGTTTCTAACTATTAATCTTCTATATGTATATATTTTTCATCATTTTCTACAACATTTCGCCATCTTTTATACCTACTTTTCAATACGAACTTCCAGTTTCTCTTCAACATACATAAAAAAAAATTCTCTTTACTGATGCGATCACCGATATAACTTACTATTGTTCGTTTCCATGACTTCATGATTTTATTACATATTTCTCGCAATTGCTCGAGTACTTCAACGAGATCCTTTCAATTACACCAACGTGATAATGTAGTCAAAAGGAAAATTCTTTCAGTAACACTAATAACAACTACCCCCTTGATCGATGCGGATCTCATTTCCGCGGAAGGAGTCGTGTCGGTGACAAACACTCGTGCCTTTTTCGTGACTCCCGGCAATCTGAGTCGACCGTACAATTAAACTGTCACATTTTCCACCTGCAACTCTCCGTAAGGCTCTGTCGCCGGAGATTCATGTCGGTTGATACGTTGTCGCCTAGATTTTTTCACGATAGAGTTGCGTCCGTGCAAATACGAGGCAGCAGCCGGTGTTAAATCTCGCGACGGGACGACAAATCGTTTAATCGTTTCAGTGTCGCTGGTCACTGCAGAAATCCGATCGAAAAAGTGTCAAAAATAGATTCATTAAGCCTAACGTCGTACAGAGGTCGTCTAATTTCATTTGTATGCTATTTAACAAAAAAAAGGGGCTTAATCGAGCATTGACAAACATAATATATAATAAAAGATTTGAGAGTAATTTAAACAAAAAATTCGTTTTTTACGGTCGATAGGTTATTATTTTTATATTCAGGGTGTCGCGTAACTGGTGGTACAACCAGATAGTGAACAAATTTCTTGGACGTTGTGGCCCAATGCGGTGGTACTTTTCGACATGCAAAGTGAACAGCTCGCTGTGTGGGATTCAAATGGATCGACCGAATTCACTAATCGACCTTATCCAACAATATACACTTATCAAACGGGGCTCTAGAAGATAGGAAGGGTGGTAGTAACGCTATTTATTTGCAACCACGATCTTTCACCGACTTGAGAACGTATCAATGATTTTATTACCCCGTTCGCAATTCCATGGTAGATAAACCAACAAAAATATATCGCTCGGTGGGAAACAATTTTCGGTGTGGCTGGGTAGGTGAACAAAAAAAAACACAAAACGCCAGAGAGTACACATTAACGTATCAAATTATTCAACTCTGATTTCGAGAGGGGGGGGGGGCACGTTCGCGAGCGAATCCGCATTGTACCAGCCTCGGGTCCGCGACAATGGGCGGAAGTTCCAACCTGGGGAAAATAGTTTCTCCATTTTCTTCGGCCGCGTTCTCGCTCGGTTTCTGAGGAATTGCCAGTTTTCACCTCGGACCCCCATTGTCGCCCGGTACACTTCGAGATCTCCACAATTCTCGATCTCTCCACCATCCCATTTCCCACATCCCCTACCCTCCACCGATTTCCACTACCCTCTTCTCACTCTCTCTCTCTCTCTCTCTCACCTCATCCTAGCCTCGTACCACGACGATCTCCAGCAGCGATCCTTCTTTTCTCCCCTCTGCTAACATCTTCTCTCTGTTTCTCGTTTGTTCGATTTCTCCCGTCTTTCTTCGTCCCACTTCTATTCCCTTCCGATATCTTCCGTCCCACTCCCGATCGGAGCTGATACCAGAAAAAGCAGACTGATGCATTTTGATCAGGATCCATTTCCGCGTGCCACCTCGGAACGGAAGAGACTCGAGACTCTCTTTCACCCTCGCTCAGGAAACGTGTCATCGAGAAACGTCCCCTTCTACCTTCTTACTTCTCTTCTGAGACACGCTCATACCCGGGCGGACTTAGTTTCTTCATCTTTTATAGGCTCCCACATATACACACACACACATATATATATATATATATATATATATATATATATATATATATACACGTGAGGAATAGTGTTTCCTCGGGAAACGGAATAAACGCGACCGTGAGAGCTTTCTCGAAGGGATTGCGATATCGTTCCACGCGAACAGGGTTTCGTTATTAAATTACCATTTGGGTGGGCGGGGGCGGTAGGAGCCGCGATCGTATCCGCGGATAGGGTACCTACACCTAGACGTTAGATATTCGTCAGCGAGCGTGGGGCTGTTTGATCCGAAGGAGAAATATCCGGAGCTAACTTCTGGGACCCTTTGACGACCCGGCATGCTGCATTATTAATACTTTCGACAACTGACGGTCTCGATACGTCGGAGTTACTGAACGTTCCGGTAAACTGACGACGGGAATCTGGTTCTGAAGAGGATACTATTAATAGTAGGAATTTGTAGACGGTATTTTCGAGGATAGAAATCTTCGAGGATCCATTGTACTCGATCCTGTTGGGACACTTGCATTAATAACGAGAAGCGGAATTTTTATCCAAGAGATGCACCCTGGGGATGACGTCAAACAGGAATACTTTTCCAGAGTAAAAAGTATGTTTTCTTTCTTTATGTTTTGCTGGAGTTTAAAACCTTGAATGGTACTATTGTCACGGTTGAAGAGGAGATGGTAAAACATTCATAAGGTTAGAGAAGACAGCAATTGCTATCACAGCAAGGAAGACTTTTTTTACGAAAGCGTCTCCTTGGCAGGCTGTTTCTAAATAAATATTCGTTTCAACAGTATACAACAATTTTCAGAGGCCCCTCGAGGATAATTGAGAAATTGTGGAAAATGTTTAATTTCCGAATATAATAATTCTAGTAACAGTAGTACAATACTTGAATGGTCAGATTGTACAGAATCGAAACAATTTCGATATTTTCATACCTGTAACGTGACACTTGACCACAGCTCGCGCAAAATCAATGCAAATTGTTTCACTGTTTTTTAATTTTTTTCCTGCTGTAATCCGAAGAGCTAGATTTACGGGCGATTTTTTTCATTAAATATAAAAGCTCGTCCATTTTAACGGCGCGTCCGGACACAGCTCGTAGAATTGATACGGGAATGCGTCCGCCGAGCAATTAATTAAAATACAAATTTCAGGCTCAATTTCACATTCTAAATATTGTATCGCATGAAATACACGATCGTATCGACGTGCCCCTCCTTCCTCGCGTCGATGTTCCACGTAACGTAACGTGGTAGAGAACTGTAACAATTATAGAGGCACTACTGTGGTCAATTTTCTCTGTAATAAACACTTGCTTCATACGGAAAATTCGGAAAATTGTGAGGACACTAGGTGACTAACAATCAATTAACAATTCACGACAACTAGGGAGCCGTTGCTGTACTGTTTTATCCCTTTATAATGGAGAATTGCTTCAGACACAAAATTTCAAAGAGTATAATGATCATGACTAGTTCAGAATCGGGACTACTACAGAGGCGTTTCAGTGAAACTCACTTCCCAAGAATTATCAGGCAGTAAGTTTAATATATAATAAATAATTGGAGAAACGACAGAGATAAAGCACGTAGCAAGTTCTTCTAATTTTGTTAACTACAAGACAGAGATCACGACAAGTAGAAACGTAATACAGAAAACTTTAAACTTATCCTGTCGGGCCTTAAAATTCAGAATATTCGATATAACGGCGCCATGGGCGATGTGTACACGTTGTAAATTAATCGTTTCATCGAAAGCATTAGAACTAACTGCGAATTCGCGGAACACTGTAACACGACTACGCCGAACACGGCTACAATCTTGTTTCGCCTCGCGTGCACGTTGCATTTGGCGTGACAACGGGAGGTCCTGCATGTAACCGGTACACCAGAGCGACGCCCCGTTGCATAGATCGAGCATGTTACATGAAATGAAAAAAAGGCGTAGAGAGAGAGGGGGGGAAAATATATGAAGCAGAATTTAAAAAAAGGTCACATCGGTACGCATTTCAGTGGTAGATTCTCGATATGATCGTAATCAGAAACGGCGACTGCATTTTCAATTCCACGTATTCGTCGGCACTGTACAGACGGAATTCGTAAGTGGGACGACGGAGATCATCGTTATCGTCGTTAACATTTCCGCGATACCTTGACGAATTCTGACGAAATCGTCAGGATCGGACGAAAAACATAAATTCAACGGAATTAACGGATTAAATTACATCAGCATAACTACGTGCCCTAGGCCTACATTGTATTTCTTGAGGTACTTGTCTTTGAGGGAATTAAGTTACGAATAATATCTTTACTGAAAAATTAACTTAAATACTCTTCAATTTTCGGTGATAATAGTACTTTTTTCGTACAATCAAGTAGAGAAACAAATATGTTTAGGATACTGCTACTAATACAGGCTGGTTTTACAATGATCTGTTTCACTGTAAATTCTTAGAATATGTGACAATTGATCCAGCCCGTCGTCGACGCTCATTGGACAACTGTCATAACTGTAAAACCACCCTAAAATGTTCAATTCTTACGTATTGTGGTTAAAATAAAAACGAACCGAGAATGCCACATCTGAAATAGAAAAGAATAGCTTATATTCCCCAGAAAAAAAGTGGTTCGTTTTTGTTTGAACCACAATACGTAAAGATTGAAAATTTTAGGGTGGTTTCATAGTTGTGTCGCGCAGTGAATAAAGCTATTTCTCATATGAACATAAATCAAATGCACAGAATTAAAATCTTTTATCCGTGGATTATAACGAATTAATGTGCCCGTATCTATTGTTTCTCCTTCCCGGTGGTAAGGTATGAAATATATTAATAATATATTAATGATATGTAATAACAATTTTCGTTGGAAAACCAGTAATCCAGAAACTAATGTTAACGTATTCGCATCAACACGAATTGGATTTAATCATTCGGCATTATCGCATAGATTTTCAAGTCAGATTTTCTCGAAAACGAATTCCCCGTACAGAAAATTTTCAATATTACCATAATTTATGCTTTTACCAGAAATTCCTCTACATTCTGTTCGTTTATTCCAGCTGCCATACTCTGTAGGTACAGATCAAATGATATTTAATTAAAACTCACACGAGAACGAGAACCACAATATACTGTAATTACATACACACGCGGATATGTACCGTTCCCATATTTATTTATTTCGCCCCGATCGTAGCCCCGATCCACCGACGCCATATTTTATTTCTTCGACTAGCGCGTTCACGAAACGAAACCTTATTCGACCGTCTCGCACGCGACTGAATCGCGAGTAAACCCCTCGAAATTACGGTTTCATAAAAGTTCGTAACGCGTACCGAAAAAAAATGCCAAAGGCGTTTCACGGATGAAAGACGCGCGACGACACCGTTCTGAGAAAACGTCCACCCAGATTCGTTTCCTTTTTATACTTTCACATGAGTACAGAAGACAACAAGACCGAAAACATTATTTTCACCCCTTACCACGCTCCAGACACAGGATTGTTCGTCCCGTGTCATCGTAATTCTTTCCATTAACGTGTCGACGGTGATTCCATATTGACGATTTTTCCCCTCGCCCTGGCACAACGTATACATACCTACACATTTGAAAACTGGTCGGAACCGTTCACCAGCAACTTCCCCCCTCGGAATTCTGCACTGGCTCGTAATTAATAAACTTCCACTATTTTAGGTTGAATTTAATTCATAATACACGACTCCAGAGAGGAGGGATTAATTAAAATAGAAGATCTGCCATTCCGTAGGAACCGTACACGGGTCAGAACTAGTTACCCCAAGCCTGGCCGTTAACCACTCGAAATATCGAGTCGGAAGTTGCTCGGTAACCGGATAATTATTCCGCGAAACGACGACGCACGCCCAACATTTCGTTGTGCGCGATCGTGAGTGACCCCCGTGTCAAAATCCTATCGCCTGGCAACCGTCTCGATGAAACGGGACGGGACGGGGGTAACCGTGACAATGGCACATCCTGCTCGTACCAATTCCGCGGTATCGATCACGGCAATCACCGGTACCTGGTTCCACCGTGAGTAAAATTATCGCTCGATACCCTGTGAATCGAGGAGAGTGCCAACTTGTAGTGACATTCTGAACCGATGGTATCGCAAAATGGAACATTTAATTATTTAAAATTATACTGTGATATTAATTTCACGCACAAATTTTCTAATGGTATTTAAATAATCCAGTATTTTTGCAATATACGTATCACCTATATTTAGGTGACATGGCAGTCAAAGTGTTGATTAAGGTAGCACAGGACAATTTAAATTCAGCGAAACTAACCACTTATTATATACTACTCGCAAATACACCTAACGATATAACTATCAAAATTATTTCGCGTCAGAAAGGCCACGTTTTAGAACCAAAGGAAAACCGCGAAAAATCCACGGCAAGGCAACAGCTTCGATATGTTCCAAAGGGAGTTTCCCTGTCGGATTTTAACGCGGTTCTCACGGCTCGGAAGCTCCCGGTGGGTGAACAGAAAATTCCTCCGCGTACGATTTTCGTCCGCCTATTGACTTCCGCGCGGCGAAAGAACGACGGAAAGGAAACACGTACACACGTCCGCATACCCGTGCGTGAAACGAAATGCACGCAGCCTGCCAAGATCCGGCGTTCACGCACGGTAACTCCGCGAGGTGATTACAACCCCGTGCCAACTGGATCCCGTGCCAGGATCACGAAATCTCTCGGGAGGTGGGGGGCTCCCTCAACGGTGGAAACCGAAAGAAAGGGCGAAGGAATTGTCAGGACATAAGTAGGCAATTACGCGTGTTCGATGAATTATAACGATTAATCCTGAAATATGCAATATAGAAACACACTCCTGGAAATAGTGGTGGAACTCTTCAACCGGGAGAACTTTTAGTTGGTCCGTCAGAAACTTTTGGATGTTGCCCACAGTTCTAAGATGACGACCATTAAGAGGGGTTATGATTTTTGGAAACAGAAAGAAATCACGTGGACTCAGATCAGGCGAGTATAACTATAAAATCATCGTAGAAGATTCAATCTTATGTACTGTGGTTAAAATAAAAACAAACCAAGTATGCCATGTCTTGAGAAATAATGTTCCTCTGGAAAATGATAGATTGTATTTTCTAGAAAAAGAGTGGTTCGTTTTTATTGTAACCACAATAGTTTAAGGCAGTGTTATAGTTATACCACGCAGATGTACTGACTATATATTGCCAAATCCAATCCTTTTTTTAGACGAAATTAAAAGTCCACGATGTTGCAGTGATATATGTCCTCATTCTTCAATGTTTGCCGCCATTCTCAAAAGGAAACCAGTCAAACTGATGAATTTCATATTGATTCACAGTTCATTAAAAAGAAATAGTGGATTACTCATTGGTACACCTAAAGCATTTCAGCTATTCTGAAGGATTATGCAAACCCGTCCAGGATCTCCCTGTGCATCGAATGAACTTTTTCCAACGTTAACGAACTCCACAGGAGATCTCGACGGTGACACTTTACCGGAGGGATTCGGCGGTGGAGACACCGAATTCCCGTAACATCTCGCATGAAGTGTTAATTCGTGTACGTCAGAGTTGAGCGCCAGGAAACCCGAGCGCACACACACAGAATCAGTCAGTCGGAATCTCCGCAGAATGCTTTCTTCCCCACAAACGTTCGAGCCAGTCGCATAGAGATGACAGTGCAAGTGTCTCGCAGGAGGACATCCTGAATTTCCAAAGGGATTCGGCTAGCCCAAGAACGCGGTGCTGAAGCTTCATCTCGCCCAGGATGAGGAGGGAGAAAGGGGGTGAGAGAGGGGTATGCCACGGAACCCCGGGGATCGAGGTTAAACCGTGGGTAGATCTACAAAGCGAGAGCCACACGCTAATGTGGTCACGTTTAAGGCCGGGTCGGATGCGCGTTACGCTTTGATCGTCGTTCAGCCACGACGATTTCATCCGATTCATTTTTTAGCCGTTGTGTCTGGTCTCCACTGGTTTTGCACAAGGGGAACACCAGATTAAAAATCCACCGACGGATCTAGCCCGTTTTGTTCCCTGAGTGAAAAGAAACCGAAACGGCTTATTTTATATAATATGTATATGCAAAATAATCACTGTATTGAAATTCCTGTATTGGAGCATCAGTTCGAGCCACCTATAGCTTCCAGATAGTAAGTACGTATTAAAAATTATTTTCTAAATATCGCGTTAACTATTAGGTTTAAGACGGGTGACGGTCGACACATTTTTATGTCGAATTTGATACTCATTCCGTTAAAAAAAATCAAGGTGACATTGAAATCTTGAAAAATGCCTCCTCCACCCACAAAAAAAGTACGTAACCCAGATCTTATAAGAAGACCCTTGATGCAATGAAATTTTCATAAAGTGTACCGTTGAGTCATTATTCGAGGTAATCAAGTTAGCTGAGAAACCCTGTACATAACTTCGCGGCCTCCAGTCGAGCTATGAAATTCCAGGCGGGACCGATATCTTCAGAAAAAGATCCGAAGATTTACTACATACTTTCAGAGATTCTCGTACAACTTCGAGCTGCCGCGGGGAAGATTCTTGGAATTTAATTCGAATTCGCCCGAGCGTCTCAAAGAATACGACGGGAAATCGCGGAATCTCCTTGAAACAAGTATCTGGTACACAAATCGAAAGGTGGAATGTTTGAAAGTTTGAATTCCGAAGAAAGGTATCTCTTACGAGGCAGACACTGATGTACCGTTCAAGGGAAATTACTCAAAGGAGAAGCAAGTATTCAACCTTTACCAATGTCGAAAGTAGTTTCTTTGAAGAACACTCCAATTATTACTTGCTATAAGTAAATCGTGTCTACTTCTTTCCACAATCACGTTGCATCTAACAAGGAGTGTATTTTAGGTGTCCGCCTCCGATTGCTTTGGTTTTCGGATATGTTTTAGAGGACCGAAACATAAGAGATACGTATTTTTTTATAGCGGCCCGTTTTCATATTTAAGGGGTGAAACCACCCCTCAAAGTTTCGACCCGGAACTACTATCTCGAAAACCAGAGGAGATACATGAAAACTTCTAATGGACGAGGTCTGCGGTTTTTTATGTAGAATAATATGGTGCTAACAAATTGTCCAAAATATAATTTGTTTATAACAACAAAATTTCGGATAGAAATTTCGAGTGGTGGTTACACCCCTTGAAGTCGCGTCTCAGCCGATAAAAAAAATACGTGTCCTTTATTTTTGACTGCAAAAAGGTTCTGAAAATGATATTTTTTTGTTATAAACAAATTGTATTTTTGACAACTTGTTAACCCCAGTTTATTGTACATAAAAAACCATGAAAGCCACCAATTGAAAGTTTTCATGTATCTTCTCTGGTTTTCGAGATAGTACTTCCGGGTCGAAACTTTGAGGGGTGGTTTCACCCCCTAAATATGAAAAGGGGCCGCTATAAAAAAATACGTATCTCTTATTTCTCGGTCCTCTAAAACATATCCGAAAACCAAAGCAATCGGAGGCGGACACCTAAAATACACTCCTTGTAAGTCTAACCAGCGTGCTTATACAAAGAGAACACTGTATACTGATCTTTAATTCCAGACAGATACAATTACTCTAGTTACACGAACAAATACAATATATTTCAGTAATATCATATTTACCGAATCTGTTACAGTAAATAATTTATGACTGCTCGAAGGCTCCTCGGCACTGACTGTGTAAACGTCATCCCCACCACTGGGCGCTTGACTGTTCCAATCATTCCGGATAACGTTTGAACACTCAGTGCCTATAGACACCCTAAGAACACTCATAGATGATTTAATGTAATCCCAAATATTTCCTAAGTCATACAAATTCTCCGCCTTCCGCAAACGCCTCAATAACCAAAAACAGAAATTACTGGTACACACAAAGGTTTTCCATTACCCAGACACCCTGTACAAAATCCAGACGTCGAAGTTCACCGTTCCATCGGTTAAACACTAGATCCCAAACAAATCTCGTCGTTTCCGTGCACAGAACGTGAGAGCAAGCGTTCACCACCAGGAAACCTAATCGCGAGCGCCAGGTTGGTCGAGCGGCGACGTTAATATTTCAACGGGATCCTGGGCTCTCGTTGGTCCTGTGTGTCATCGCAAACCGACGTGTATTTGTTACATCTTCCCGCGCAAACTCTCCGCAGCTTCCATAAAGCCGGGCCGCGTCCGGTATCAAGTCAGTCGCTTCCGACACGCTACCCGCAATCCGTCCGTCCCCCCGACGATCCTACGCCCGTGACTTCGTTCGCATTACTCGCGTGGAAAGCAATTTACCATCCTAATTTCGCGCGGATTATCCGGTGTAAACGGGCACGGCCCAGGTCTCTCCTTTGTGCATTCGGCTGCCTACGAGCTAGTTAGCCTAACGGCGTCTGGCGAGGCTCCAGTCGTTTTCCCTTCAACTGAGCTCTCTATCTCGCTCACTCTTTCTCTCTCGGCTATGCATGAAATTCTTGCGCCTGGGAATCGGTGTTACGGTTTCCAGTGCCGTACACGATCGTCCGACGTTCTGCGTAAATCGAACCCAACAGAGATTCAGGATAAGAATAACAACTGATACGGGGAGTGATCATCGCGAATAACGTTGCAGGAATTTAATTTTCTTTTTACAAGTCAAATTTTATTTTGTAGCTACCGTAAAGGCACTGAGTGTTCAGACGTCATCCCCACCCCCATCCACCCTTTCACTACCACCGTTGACATCCTCCATCCCCCCTTTCGTTTAAGTGCAACCTGGTCGTTTCTTCTGGTACCAACCAACGTTCCCAATTCCTCGACGGGTATCCCATCGGCCACTTCGTATTCCTGGTATTCTTTGGAATTACAAATTATGCAAGAGCGCGAGTCGTTCGACCGACCCGACCGCCTCGGGGATGAGTTCCTTCAGGAATTACAAATCACGCGTCCAGACACCTGGAGCTGTGTCTACAGAGACTCTGCGGTGCAGAGAAGTGATGGGGGTGGAAGCATCGGGAACGCGGCCACTGTTGGTTTAGGCAGGAACGAATAGGGTAGGACGGAACAAAGGAGCGGTAGATCAGATTTAGAATCCCTGTGAGTGTCTGGTCGCTCGGCGACAGAGAGAGAGAGAGAAAGTAGCGGCTTAGTGCATCGTCGAAATGTAAAAGGCAATCAGTGTGTGTTTGTACACGCGGTTTAGGGAAGATGGGGTGGGCCAGGATTTCTCAGTAAATAGCGAAGGGGCCAGAGTGGCGCGAACAGATTTTCCATAGATTCTCTGAGAATCCCGTGAAAGCGTCGACGTTAACGAAACCGACGGTTGATTCCATCATGCTAAACATTTTCCTCTTAATTGATACCGGTTTCGTGATCAACGTGATTGGGACCGAGAGTTATAATTGGAAGACTTGATTCTCTCGTGCGAGGATGTTTACAGTAGTGTTGTTAAAATGAGCCTCGAGTCTTGAGCTTTAACAGCTCGAGTCACGGTACAAACCCTAAAAGCTCGAAACCTCAAGGTTCAAAGCTTGAGTCGTGAAAGCTCGAGCCTTTAAGCTTGAAGGCTCGAGTCGTATAAATTGTATGTAGTGAAGTACAGACCTTGAGTTTTCGAAGCCTTAACACTTAACCTAAAAGTTTTCAGTTTTTAACTCTAATATTACACGAATCTCAAGCTTTTAAAGCTTCAAGGGGGGATAATCCAAAAACGTCCAGAAAAGCGTGGTTTTTGTGAATTAGTTCTGCTACACCCAAACCTCATTAAACTATTACTAATAGGGTGATCAAATATATATTTTGGATAATACGTTAAATTTTCTTTTATTACAAAATACGTATGTATACTTGAGCAACATATACGAGTCATAGGATGTTACACGTCGAACAAAATAGTTTCTCCATTGGTTCACGGTTCATTGATCTGAGAGACAAAGTTGAGACATTTTTTCGTTATTCACGTGAATTTCGACTTAATATTCTAGTAGAATATTTTCGAAAAATTATACTTTGAAAGTATATATAAAAAACTTAATTCTTTCCAATCGTCACTGTGTTATTCCACATTAAGTTTGAAGCTTTAAGGTTCAACCCTCTAGAACCCTTAAGTGTTAAATAATGGAATTAACACTAAATCTATAATATCATACTTTATACAGTTTTTAAAAAATACAGCCATGACTGCAAACACATGAGAGATTGATACCAAGAAAGTGAAATGAAAAATGAAACAAAATAACCATTGAATGGTAGACGAAATGAAACATTGCTAAAAATTTGTCTGTAATGTTCAAAATTTAGTATTATCGACTGAAAACATGATCTTACGCTGTGGGAGTCAAAGATTAATGTACTACGCATGATAAGTTTGCACAATACATATAATCATATTGTGTAATATATTATTATATGATTATAATGAGCAATCACTCTTTGGCGCTGAAGACAAAACCAGCAGAAACACGCTCGGCAGTGAACGTGTTAGCGGCGAGCTTTATATGATTTTAGCCTTAAAGACTGAGTCTTTAAGGCTAAGCTTTGTAGCATCAAAGACTCGAACTTTATACAACACTAATTTACAGTAGCTGTACTCCTTATTCTAGTCGCGTAGTTTTTAGTTTAGTGTAATAAAGATTCAAAAGTTCAATCATAGCAAGCCCAATGAAGTTGACTCAACATTGACTGTCTAATGTTGACAGTTGATGCAGAACTGAACGACAATTAAAATTAACATGTTACTACAAATTTCCGTAAATAACGTGACGGCGTATAAAAGAAAATAATCAACTTGAACCATATTTAAAACATCGACCGTTCCTTCGACCCGAATCACAGAACGTCCTTTCCACGTTTTTCCATTTCCCACAGTTTTCGCCGATCTCTTGCCGTTTCAGAAGCTGATTTACAAAACACGCAAAAAAGGAGACTCGCGGAACGAGCGCCGGGAAAGTCGGCTGCCACGAAGGTAACAGCGTAAAAATTCCCTCATTTCCATTGAAATTATTTTTACTACTTGAGGGAAGAGAGAGGGTGGGAGAACAGGTACGGTAATCATGCCAGAAATAACAATTGCCGTAGTCTTTTAAGAGATTCCCGTTTCAGTTTGCCGCCGGTTTTGTCCGGTTATCATTTCTGTTTTCCCTTCGACGTGAAAATTCCATTATTTCTTGTCGTTCTCCGCGTCGGGGCTCTCCTATTTCGACTGTTCACTGCGACGGGCTGACTATCGTCAACTGGTCGTCAAGTCATTGTTGTCAACAATCGTGCCCACTTGAAATTACAACGTTCTCCGCCGGGTTGTTTGCGAATTCTTTCGCGTCACGTGGAGGCTTCTGTCAGTTGCGCGCCAGCGCCACTCGAACCGATGTGCAAGGGCCCCGTTCTAATAATTCTCCACCTACAACCTTTTCAATTTCGCCCTCTACAGAATAAATTCATCACAGAAGTGGGCAATTCGCGCCCACCGACGTGCTTCGATATGCTGCCAAACGTCGCTAACATAAAATTGTAACGAGCACATACCTCAGCCTCCTCGACAGCCGTCGACAGTTGAATATATTTAGTAATACCGATTGCTTTAGACAATTAAAAGATCGTCGGGATGTTCAGTAGGTAACCTTTGGTTTATCAGTGAAACTATTCGAAAACTAACAGAAAACAGACCTGCCGCGTTATTCACATAGAGTGGAAAAAGAGAATAGAGAACCAAGCAAGCCTACTCACCAGCGTATTAAACACCAAGTGTCCTAATACTTATAAGCAGTGAGTAGTGTATATTTCAAAATCGTGCTGAGAACAGAATTCTCCCACGACCTCTTCCTTCTTATTATCCCTTGCATCTCCGTCGTAGTTACGACACGCCGCCCCTAGTTTTCATATGTTTAAGGAATGCACCGCCGAGGATGGATATCGTGTATGAATAAGACAGGTGCACACTTGGCGAACGGTAGCGACATGGAAATCGAGAGGAAGACCCGAACGTCATTCCGTTTGTTCTGGAAAACAATTTCGGGGAATAGGACAGGAAGTACGAGGAGGGCTTAATCTATGCAAACAAGGGAGGACCTTTGTAGATCTGTAGAGCATGGACGAAGAAACGGAAGATCGTAGTACCGACCGTTCCCGGTGTTTTGATTATTTTATTGGGCTGCCAGAGCAAGGTAATGTCGCGGTTTCCCGCGGAACTAACGGGCCAACCCATTCCTGGATTCCACCCTCTGCTTTTAATGAAGCTTCCACGTAGAACTCGTTCGACTCGAATGTAAAACGGTATTTTCATTTTAATTGACATACGAGAACACGACCGGAATTATTAATGAGTATCCTGGCAAAAGTATTCGAAATACCCTGTTAATCGTGCGAAATAAAACGTAAAATTGTTTCGAAACTACCCGATGCATATTACGTAATAAGAAGCCGTTGTTATTTTTCCCATCGATCCTACACGATCCTCCATCAGCGAATCCGAATGAGAATCGACCACCAAAGTGAATTCCAGAGAATCGACTCGTAATATTCCATAATACTTGCTCTGTTTATGTTGTTACGAAATCATTGATCTCACCGCGTGAATACGCGTCCACAAGCGTGCAGAATTTGTTAAAATTCAACTGGTCCCTCGACGTCCACCATATCCCCCTCCCCCTTCGGTAACAATTCATCACAATTAAATCGTGTCCCCGCTGTCGCATTAAAAACACGGAGACTCGATATTCGCCGGGTCGAAACGCGATTATTCCGGCGCGAAGATCGTTTTTGCACCGGGGACGATAATGAAACATTCAAAACGTCCCCGTGCGTGCGTGCATGAGGATGAACACAGAACGCGCGCCCACTCGTCACCCTAATTAATCCCGATGAAATCGCCTATCGACCGTTTTATTCCCGACACGCGTTTCACAAGCCTTCCGCTGGCGACGTATTTTTTTGTTTTCGTCCACGCTTCATATTGTTCGGAGAATTGAACAAGAAATCATGAAAATTCCAACGGACCGGTAGTGCGTCACGACCGCGTGTGCGCTCGTTCTCCAATGGTGCGCACAGCCCGAAAACGAGAATGCTTGTCCCCGCGACAATATGATACCGAGTGCCACTTAACGGAGCGAGTAAACACTCGACGCCTTTTATTGCATTTGCGGCTGCCGGCTATGCGAATCCCGCGGGGAAACCGAAAGGAATAAAGACAACGCGGGGAATGGGGCGAGGGGGGAAACAGTGGGACGAGCCTAGGGGTGGAGCGAAACGAGGGAGAAAGTGAGGGTTCGCGCGGTAGATCGATAGCTCGATGTCACGTTTCCATTTGGTGTCCGATTACTGAAGCTGTGGAAATAGAGGCCGAGTGGAACTAGACGCTTTCTGCACTATTATCCTACTATGTATGTATATATGTATACCTTGTCGAAAATCTACTATCCGAATCGGACCTGCCGCTGAAATGTTCGAAAAATGAGTATGATACTTGTAATTTAATGTGTACTTATACCGATAGAACCTGTTAAAATTGATGGAACACAGAGTATATTCTCATCAATGTTTACTGTAAGTAGAAACATCGAGCAATTGTTAGACATCGAGCAAAAAGAGAATTCTGCTGTAAACTGACTCTGTTCGACGTCTGACCATTGCTCGATGTTACTACTACAAGCAAACACCGCAGCAATTCTTTCTCTCTATGTAGATTCGAAAGTTCTACAAAATTCTGTTATATGCTACCACGAGAACAAGCAGAGAAGTAATATACAGAAGGCATAAAACCGAATCCACACTGGCTACGAGTCTACCTCCGTTTCTCTGGATCCATTTCATCGGATAAAAAGTTAATGAAATCGGTGTGTTCATTTAGTGTTGCGCGACCCTACAAATTGGCAGCACTCATTTCACCGACTCACAAAGAATAATCGCTCTGCACTTGATGCAATTCCCAACGAGTCGGTGACAAATGGACTCTGCCGCGGTTTCATTAAATTTATACCATCCCCGTAAAGGTACCACTGGTCTTTCCGGATCGTGGAAAAAGGGTAAACGACGCGAGCAACAGAGGCTTCTGTAATTTCGCGGGGCGCAAAGAGGGACTTGTCTGATAGAACCGTCCGTCGATAATTAGAAGGGCAGATCGACGTTCCCGTTTCCTTTCATGGTAATGGTCCTTTGACGCAACCGTGACGACTTACGTGTCTGACTCGCGTACAAGAAAAAAAAAGAAAGAAAAAAAAACGAACGTCGACAACCTCGGTGTCAGGCCGAGTGGCTGCGCTTTCGAGTGCATACTCTCGCGTCCGCGCGTCGTCCCCGCTTGTTGTAGAGTCGAGGTTCTCGTTGGAGAGAAGCCGAAGAAAGAACGAGGGAAAACCTCCCCCTACCCGACGAAGAAAAGGAGGCTGAGCCTTTGCAACCCCCCCTGGTACCAACCACTTCGCGTACTACTTTTAGGCTGCAGGCGGCACACTCGGCGCGGGGACTTCAGAAGTTTTAAGAGGCGTGTACACGAGCGGATATACGGACTAGTTGGCGCGAGAATCTCCGCGTAACTTCAAAGAGACGGTCCTGTCGACGTACCTCGGGGATTCGGTGGCTTATCCGACGATATCAATGGCAAGAAACTCAAGACCAACATGCCAGGAACGAATACTGGTATCGATTGATTCAATCGAGAATCGAGAAGTGATTTGAGCTCAATTTAAGGTCGTAATGTAATGTCGTAGGTTGTGTAACCAATCCTGATGTGGGTTACAATATCACATATTGTAGGAATTACTTACAAAATGACCTTTAAAACAATGGAAAGACTTTGCAAATGAACTTGGCATTACCTTCAAGATAGACGTGGACGTACACTTTGGCACTCTATTATACAGGGTGATCCACCGAATATTTTTTTTAATTGTGAGAACGTAAATAATATATATACATAATGCTTGCAGGAACCTGACCATTTAATACCATTCAAATTATGTATAAAATATTTGTTGCGTTTTCACAACTAAACAAAAATATTCAAGGGGTTACACTTAAATGAGACAGCCTGCATTTACTTGTAAAAATTCTACATTATTCAAAAGATTCCTGGTTCCATAGAGAAACTTACCTCAAGGAACACTGGAGGTTGTCAGGAAAGTCCAGAGGATCTCTGGAAACTAATATTCAACTTAGCTGAATTGTATCGAATCAAAAACTTAATTACTCCTTACTTCAGCCGTTTGAGAATATCAATTCTTCGTCGTACTTTTCAATACAGTGCCCTTAAATTGTAATCAATACGAAAAGTGGTTTCCTGGTCGATAGAGCTGGTTAATAATTCAGGTCTACCAATTTTTCAGCCGAGCCAGAAGCGGTGGGACATGTCCATATCCGAAGATGCCTTAATTCGAAATCTTTTAATTAGAGAGACCGATCCCTAGGCGATCCAACGAAATCTCTCTTAATTCGGATTCGCGAAAGAATTAGATCCGCGAGAACGTTTTTTTTTTTTTCGGTTTCCCCACACCAGTTTAATTGATTGTTTGAGTGTCTGCGGCTACATAAACATCGAACAATTGAATTTCTATAGAACCCCAACACATCCCTAAGACCGCCCAGATTTCTTCAATTAACCCTTTAAACTTCACTTATTACAAAATGACTTGAGTGCATGGAAAATTGATCACCAAACGATCTAATTAAAAGAGTAATTCTCAGTAATTCAAACTTTTCTCAATCGCACCAACTGAAAACGCAATGAATCGTCGCCAGTCACTAAAAGATCAACCGTTACGTAATCTCGACAACCATTGCGCGACGACGTCCTAGCAATCCAGTCTCACGGGTCACCGTACGCATTGCATTTGAATAGAATTTTTTATACGGCGCCTGTATTGCCCTCTACGGGGTAACAGGAATTAAACGCGGTGTTGCGTGAGACACACACACACACGTGGGAAACAACTAATCAAAATCGCTCGAAAATTGATCATTCTCGCTAACGAGTGTAAATCAGCGGTATCTCGTTAATCAGCGCATATTGGCAATTCCGAAATGGCAAACAGGGCACCGAACACACGGAAAGACTGGCGTGGCAAACAGTCTCCACCCTCTCCCGCCCTCGACAGACTCGATCTGCAGCCGAGTTCGGGTTAATTAAAAAATTGAAAAAGCCAGCATTAGTCACGCTTTAATGGCATTCCTTGCCGCAGAGAATTAAATAAACGGTTTCGTGCCAGAGTCCCGATAATTAAACAGCTCGGTGGTCAACCGGGTTGCACGGCAGAGAAAGGATGACGCTCGAAACTCGCATAATGAAACAGACTCTCTCGTTACTCTTCGTACAGATCCAGCTTTTCAATATATCGTACATATCTACATTCTTAATTTCTGCTCAGACCTTTTGCGATCTTAGTGGACCGAATTCGGAATCATTTTTTAATTAGTTACTTTTTCGAAATCTTACGTTCTACGAAATCTACTTCGTTTTATTGCCGGCAGTTGGTATTATATGGTCCAATTTTATTTATTAGGCGAACTAAGATTAAAGAGACTCTATATAGGTACGATATTCATTGAAATACAAGTAAAATCTAAGTTAGATACCAACAAATAAACTCGCCAAAAATGTGAGAAAGCTTCTTCCCTCTAATCCCTCTTACGAATCTCCATAAAAAGCGATTCGAAATCGACGGGGGTTAAGGTACCCTTCAGTAAAATCGGTAATTTCATTCTATTCCGTAAAACGAACCTTTTCAACTGATCTTCCTAGGAACACCCCATAGACAGCTATTCGGAATGGACGCGGACCAAAGCACGAAAGACAGTACAGCGAGCCATTGTTCCCATTTTCCTATATTTCACCCCGGCCACGGTCCGTTCAGAGGCGAAACGGTATCGCAGCCGGGCACGTGAACCGCGGTGGTGGGATGAAATGATACGTAAAATGGCGCTTACACAGGCTGAATCCGGAATCCTTCACGTGGATGACCACCATCGGCATCAGTACCATCACGATGAGGTTTACGACGTGGAACACCATTCCTGGCCCGTGAGCTATGATATCCTGCGGCACAAAATAGAGAGGTACAAGTTACGGGCGGAAGTTGCTTACAGAGAACGCGTGGAACATGAACGGGACATGGGTAGTGGAAGGAAGAAGGGGTTGAACGGGAAACGTGGCACCGCCGTTTCCATAGGGGGATGGGGGAGAGAGGCCGTAGAACCCGGTTGAGCTTCTCAAAATACGAAGGTTGAAATGCAGTCCGTGGAACTACCGAAAGTCGTTTATTATCCATGTGGAGGCGCCCTCCACGTATCCGGCTGTGTCTGTTGCGAAATTCAATACAAAATGGAGAAACGGTTCTTGCTACGAGGGTCGGTTATTTAAATATCGCGTCACGGATACGCGAAGCACGGACGAATTAAGGCGTAGGTCTATCTGCAACGTGACCCTTAAACTCTTCGGTGAATCGCTTTTTTATTTAGTGTATACACGTAGTATGTCTGAAGGTAGTTTCGTGTTACCTGTTCAGGCACGACGAGCTAGCGGAACGATTCCGTTGAGACAGGGACGTTGTTTATGGAAACGGTTCATGATAGATCTTGTGCACAGCAGTACCTGTTATTTCATAATGTTGAATCATCTGTTCTTAAAATATGTACCTTGAATGGGGATACTATTACAGGAAAGTAATTAGAGGAAGAACTGTTTTTACTATCTTTGTACGATATTAATATTGCTACGAGCGTGATACGACTACCGAGTGGAGGATCATAGCCTATTCTTATCACATCAGAATCAAGAAGACTTAAAGCGCATTTATTGACAGAGGTAGCTACCCTTCACGAGTTCGTCGGTGATATAAAAAAATTGATTATTATTACCATGGAATATTTTTTTATCAAATTCATTCATCTACTCTACGCTTGTAATCCGGTTTTATCGTTCTAAATCATCGCCCATTTGTCGATGCAGGGAACAGACCTGCAAAGGGATATATCGCGTATCCGACGAGCGGAATTCGATAAAAAATTAAACACGCGCGGCCTGGAATGGGAGAGGGTGGGGGTACTATGTTAATTATTTAAACACGTCGTTCAACGGGGGTTTAATGAAGCGTCGCGTGTGTCGGCGAGATTCCGCGACCAATGGTAACGCGAGGCGATACGAGGAGAAAACAAAACCTCGGCGAAACATTTTCATTTCATGTAAAATATGCGGCGGCACGGTGTCGCGTTATATTTTCCACGTGCGCGTCGGTCTTGGCGTTTGCTTTTGCTTAACGTTTGTCCGCGGTCGGAATGCTGAACAGTGGGAAAAAAAGAAACGAAGGAAGGGGGTAGGGAAGAGCTGTTCATTACACATACAGTATTTACGCAGCCACGAAATTCTCAAAGCAAACGAGAGGACCGTGGAAATTCCGCGACAAGGATCGAGCAAACCTTTGGACCACAGTCGCGCAAGTGTTGGCGCAACAGATCCAACGCTTTTGATGGACGTACCTTCCAAGTCACGCGATCGTTGTACTTTTCATTCCGTGAAAAATAGGATTCCTGGCCGACCAATAAACATTTATACGCCGTGATCCATCTGTTTGATCTTTAAAATGTTAAAGATGCATTATAGACAGCCTCACAGATCATTTTGACACACATTTGCATACAGAGTCTAATATACAGGGTGTCTCAGCTGACTTGATCACCTCGATTAACCAGTTAAGTGTGTTTGACGTGTATACACGTCGAACCAAATCTTTATTACGGTGCGTTCGACGTGTATACACGTCGTGAGAAATAAAAAATTACCATTGACTATAAAATCTCTAAATTTTAATGAAATCCAATAAGAATATTATTTGATGGAATGTTTCCTTTATATTACCAATAGAACTGCTGAGTATTTTATACAGAGGGGGTGGTGGGATGATAAATAAAAATGAAGTTCTTCCTCGTTTTTCATAAAACTTATAATAGGACCATTTTGCCCTGCGTTCGACGTGTATACACGTCATAGCCTGATTTTAATTCCGCACACGGTGGAGGGTTTTTAAAACTAAATTCCACGCTTAACTGGTTAATGACTGAAAAATTTTTAGGCGTGGAACTTAAATGGCATTAAGGGGCATTTGACCTTCATACGTCCTAAACCTAATAGTTAACGAGATATTTACGAAATAATCACTGTATTGAAGTATCATTCCGTTTAAAAAAATCAAGGTGACCTTGAAACCTCTTAAATGCTTCCAGCCACCAAAAAGGCACATACGGTACCTACCTTATAAGATGTGTCTCTCGATGCAATTTCAGTTCAATGCCTAAAAATTTTCATAATGTGTACCGTTCGCTCATTATTCGAGGTGATCAAGTTAGCTGAGACACCCTGTATTAGATAGTACATACATATGTATATCTAATAACGGTGGTATACAGTATCAAAGACAGCAGCTGTGTACACATGTCCAGAGCCCTCGCAGCCTCTGATGGACATGTAAACACGGCGATAACACTTAAAGTGCACTCCCTGTAACTAAATTCAAATTGATCCATAAGCTCCTACCACTGTTCTCCGAAACTACTGTGTTGTCTATTCTAGCTTATATTAGTTGCCGCTGACGTAGAACGCCGTTGCAATTCAAGGTACGTCGCTCGTGTGACCGGTTGCATTAATCTCAAAGCCACGCTACAACGAACGCACGCCGCGCCGTTCCATTCGATTGTCATCCATCCGTACACAGACGTATGACAATACACCAGAGGATTATAACTACATTGGGACTTTCTATTGACAGTTCAACATATATGAGAACATATTAGATAGAGTTCACTGCCTATTCTTTATGAAACGAAGTATCTATTCATTTCGAAACATTATAATTCATACATCTCTCTTTGTTTGGTCTCGCCATACTCCGCTATTTTGAATGAACAGAAAATTGTTAACAAAATTGAAGTTGAAATTCTAAACTCCATTTTTCAGAAAAATTCAGTTAAACAATCTATGTGCGGATCAGTGGTCCTAAGAATGGAAATTCACCATGGCATAAAGAAAATTCAACCTAGAAAACAACAAATATTCTTTCAAGTCCTAACTCCGAAAGTTTTTCTTTCTGAATGATTGTATCCCCAAATACTAACAACGATTAAAAATTTCAGTTGATAATAAGATACAATTGTGTTAAATATTGTAATAAACAGCTATTCAGTAGATGATATTATAGTGTGTTTGATGATTCCACTACTTTCCTGTGTCTATAATATTAAACTTTATAAACTTTAAACTGAATTTTCTCAGATTCGAAACTAATGGAGATAGAACAATTAAGAATTAGAGCGACGATATGGAAACTAATTGTGCCGATGGTTCTGACTCAAAGGTCTGAAAAAATTGAATGTATCACTCATTTGGTGTTACATCGATCTACGTTACAATAATATGAAAGCATTTCTGCAAAATATTTAAATGACTCAGGCCACTTTCATGATCATTGACAGAATTATACTTATTGGTACACCTAATAGTAAAACCAATTTACATCTCGACTATTTCGACATCGTCATTTACATTTCATTACGTTGTAATCGACGTTCCAGCAAAGCCCGCCTCACCGATCAACGTCCACGAATCCGTGGATCCTTCGAATTTCATGACTCGACTGAACGATTGACGAGTCCTGCATCAGCAGCGTGACGAGACTGAAAGGGCGTCCCCGTCCGATCCGCAACTAAACCGACGTCGACCGGTACACCGATGCAAATATTTACGAACCGCTTGACCCAATTACACGAGGGGTGGGGGGATGAAAGAATACCATGAATTTCAAGCGAGGTCCGGCAAATTGCACAACTGAAACATTCACGCGACTGCGCTACGTTGCAAGCAATGTGTGTCTGAACCTCTAGGTCCGTTAATCTTGGCGAAACATAAAAGAGGGTTGGAACGATCCGAGAACAAAATTGGAATCGGAGCATAATAGTTTCTCCCCTTTGATCGCGTTGCTACGACCAGGCGGACGAAAGGTATTCGAGGTGGAATGGAGAATTCCAAGCTGATAGAATTAACAGGACAAGTTAATCGAGACAAATTGATTTATCGGAATAATCAGGGGAAGGGTAAAAGCCATGGAGCTAATATCTCGACCGTAAAAACCGTGACATTACTTACGACGCGTCCGGCAACGACACTCTCGACGTTAATAAAATGGGGCCATTTGCATTTTAATTAATACGACGCTTCAATCTCCTTTCGTTTGTGATTTTTTTTTCACCCACCCTCCCATCCAGCAACGACGTCGTTGGTATCGCTGAGGGGCGATATCTCTCATATTTTATCGCGATACGCGCGGTCCGTTACAGAGGATTCGCCGGAAATTGATACGAGATGCATCGAGAATTGAAAATCGCACTACAGTTAGGTTTTCACGGATTAATTTATCATGCATTATTTATAACCCGATGATTATTCGTGTACCAGTGGATATACATACATATGCGTAAAACATTGTTATTATGCGATCGTCATTAGCCAAATTATTACTCGATTAGGGAGGGGAGGGGGGGACACGATTAATCAGGCTATGGTAATTATCAAGTTCACCAGGCCGGCGGTGTTCTCGTCCTGTTTGTAAGCCGGTCCAGGCCAAATTGGTTACCAGAAGAATGTAATTTCGACCGCTGACTCCGCGCGACATACTAATTACACGTTAAAATATATCGCTCGCGAGCGGCTCATACATACCCCCGTCCCGTCGATTTTATACCAGAAAATTTAATTAAACCGCCGCTGCTCGGTACATAACACAAACTCGATGGTACAGGGAGACTCCAAACCGGTGTCTCGAGAATTTACTGGCACGTGCTATACCACGATCCGCGAATACGTTCTGACCCACTCGATTTTTAACAACTAGAATTAACATTGAATGTGTACTAAATTAAACTGTAAAATACAGTAACAATCTACAGTACAACTTACCATTATAATTCCAATCATCGTAAAATAAGAAATTTTCAATCCGTCATTTTGACGGATCAATATTGATAACAAGATTAAAATATAAAAATGAACAACACAAATAGATTATTTTCTATGGAAAGTCAAAGTTAAACGTCTCCCGGTCGAAATTTCGGTACTCGAAGTCGTGGCAATCACGGAGAAAAGTGCCTGGAGACCAATTTTCCATAGGATTTCCATAGGATCGCGTAACGTCAAGTCACAGAGAATCTCTGTGGCGCTGATCGATGCACGCGCGGTGTCCCCGCGGTACGGAGTCAGCGGTGGCGGAATGTTTACGCTGACACGATACCGCGGTGCACGGCAGCAGACGTGTATTTGCGTCGCCGCCGAGGGGGAATAGACGATACAACGTATATAGACGTTAGCCAGAGCATCGCTAATTCCCGTCGACGTAGAGAAGCGTCGGTCGGGCTTTGCAACGCGATCGTCACGCTACGTCGATCATCAAACCCAGGGTGCCGCGTTTCATCGGCCGGCTAGACCATCTTTATGGCAGCACGATAACGAAAGAACCCCCTAGATTCGATGTTAAACTCGCTATTATTGGCTCGGAATTAATGTTCATACGCCCGTGTACGGGCACGGAGACCACTCCTTTGCCCGAGGCGAAATATCATTGTCGATCTTGTTCGTTACGTGACCCGAACCAAATTGTTTTGCTCGTGGGCGCTTGATTATCCGGGTTTACGAGCCGTAAACGTTCGTATAGATTGATATTTTTACACCTGGACGACCCTGAGCTGGTACAAAAAACCTGTTTCATTCTGTTACTTTTACATGTATTTTAAATAAAATGGTCATATCATTTAAATCGCAGATGGGCGAATTGATGATTTAAATAAAGAATTTCGAGTAACGAACAAAAGATAAAAATAGTACTTCGCCATTATTCATTGATTAAACGTGGTAATTCCAATTCTTATAATAATACATTCTGTTTGAACGTGTAAACACTTGGCAAACATTTATTTTATCTCAGATACTGTTGGTTTTCACTATGTATTATTCGGATAAAATCGTGCCCAACTCTGATCTAAATGCAAGACATATTCCCGTGCTTTTCACTTTTCAATATGGCAGAGGTCATCACCGAAACAGCATAGGCTGTTAATCTCTGAAAAAATAATAGTGAATTTATTATTATACGTAAACTATTACCTTCTTTTTTTAAACGGTCTAATGTTTTCTTCATTTTGTTTAAGTCGGTCTAACGTTTGCTCCAGTTAATATTACCTATTTTGCTACACATCTAGAATAATTATTGAACCCAATAACTGATATGTAACTGAAATACACCTATTTCTATCACTGTTCAATAATCCTTGAACATACACGGGAAACGTTATTTCTATCTCCAGTCGATAAAACAATACTTCAACGAATTCCTCACAGTGCACAGAAAGGTGAAAATAGTTCAGAATTATAAAGAGACGCCTGCAGAAGCCAATATTTCCACATCCTAACGCAATAAACGTATACCCCCAGCAACAGTAGAGGGAATCTAATTCGAAAAACGTGAAGCAGGAACACACGGCTGCTGACTTCGCGCTTCCCTCTTTATGTTCACGACTGTACGAGCCCGAGCATCACACGTCTCTCGCAACAGCAGAAATTAGAAATCGAGTTTCTACTGGGAAAATCCATCGTGACGATTATCGCCCGGTTCCAAGAGAAATTGTTGGGCTTTTTTTCTTCTACAGGGAATAAAGAAGGGGACGGTTAGCACATTAACGTTTTGCGTTGAATCAGATCGAGACGTTGGGACACGGAATCGATAATCGAGGTGATACTCTCGATGTAAAAGTCGCTTCCGAATCGGGAGCACCGTACCAAAGACCCATATACGACACGAACGTAACGACACTAACCTAACCCACCCACCACATCGTCCTCTCTGGTCCTGGTTTACCATTTTTGCCCGCGGTCATGTAAAAGTTTCCGCCGTGTCCGCGACGCCATGTGCTCGGGATATTATTATTAGTTTAGTTTACCCGGGCTCTTCTTGCAAAGAAACAACAGAACGACGACGACGACGACGACGACGACGACAACAACAACAACGACGAAATAACCTGACGCAAAGGGTGAAAAATATTTTTCCAACTTCAACACCTCGACAACCCATACCCACGTTGGTCCACATTGTGAGCTGTTTACTCGATTTACTTTTTGTACGTCTGTATTCCAGCTCAGCTCGAACGAAAAAACGAAATATATCCCGCGATAATGCGCCGAAACTTGTGGGTAAACTACCGATTCGACTGGATTTTAACCCCGATATCCGTGATAATTTGTTTTTTAACCCCTTATTTCCTGACGGTACTTTGTAATATCACATACATATATTATAATAAAATGCTACCATAAACCAATATGCCTAGAATCTGCCTATAAATTGTACTGAAAAATTACAATGTAACATGGACGAAAATTAATAAAATTAATAAAATGAACAGTTTATGACACTATTCCCAGAACGTTGGAAACACCCCTCGTATGTCAGACAAAAATTCAATAACAATGAATCCCTGTAAAAGACCAGTAGACACTCTCGTGACGCCTAGTGTCGCGTCACAGGCCACAAACAGTTGGCACTCACATCAACTCCACTGTCATCGATCGTCACAGCCGTTAATATTACTACGTTCCATTAAAACGTGGAATTTCCGTGCAGAGGATTATTGAAGGGAGATTACTCACCACCGACAGTCCTTTCTCGATCAGCAGACAAAGACCCACCGGCACCGTGGAATCTATAACAGAGAGAGAAAACAACGAGCGTGAAACATATACATAAATTTGAGCGTGCAACGTATACCATCTCCGATGGAACGAGCGTGACAAATTTTCCAACGAAACAGCGTCCTGGTGCCCCGAGAATTTCGGACTGACAAACATTCAAAAGGTCGGTCACGCTGCTACTCTGTGACAGGAGGAAGTGACGAGGGTCTGTCATACGATGTCGTCCCCGTTACAGGGGCAATCGAAAGGGAAAGGAAAAACGAACGAATCGTACACATAGAGGGCAGTTAGGTCGCGACCAAGGCTGTGCAGCGAGGATAAACGCTGATCGAGAACGCCTGCTGGTATGATCCACAAGGATAACAGGAGGAGGGGGCAGAAAGAGAGAAAAAAAAACGTGAAAAGAGCAGATAAATCGATATCGTGCTACCGGCGACGAAAGCAACTCACCGATAAATCAGCCAAACTAGCACTCACTAAGAAAAGAAAAAAACACATTTCTACTTTTTGCTTTTTCGATTAGAAGAGCAAAATCGACAGTAATTGAAACGACGATAAATCCTACTACCTGTACATAAAGCATAAATCAAGAATCAGGACGTCCGCGCGCTTTCTACTAAAAGATATTTCGAACTTCTATTGCAACGAAGAAATTTATGATATATTCAATTTCAGAGCGTACAAAAGGTAAAAGGTTCCACGTATCGAACAAAAGGTAGAATGTAGTTAGACTTTCAAAGAAGACTGCATACGCCCGAAATTTCTGAAAAATAGGAAACTCCCGGGGGAACATTAAATTTTCTCCCTGTCTTCCTTGTGTTCGGTATCAGTCCGCAAGAATGGAATCGAGGATCGGGACAACTCTATAAATACGAATTTTATTTCCCGTCCGTTGTTTTTATCATTCTTTAAACAGTTTTCGAGATTCACGAAGCCAAGACACTTCGGTGGATTACACGGGGTATTTCGACTGTAGGCGGACGGGGTTGAGACCGGAGCGTGATAGTGCAGGTATAGCCGTACGATTTCATTTCAGCCGGTTCGTCCCCCCGTATTCTCCGAAGTATCGTCTGTCCTCCAGATAAAATATGGCGAAACTTAAATAAGTTTAAGAGATGCAACCGCGCGATAGGCAAACTCGCGAAATTGGGAGCCGCGAGATCTTCTTGGAAGCGGGTCGCCAGCCAGGGATACGCCAACGTTCAAAAATAAAGACGCTCGTTACGTTGAAGATATTAATGTTCGCACTAAAACTGTCATATTTTGGTTGGAAATCGACCATTACCCGTGACACATGTGACCTCGCGTTCGATTCTTACTATTCTGATAAGATGAACATTTTGTCGTGGATTCTCTTGATCAGACCGAACGTCTGTACCATATTGAAATTCTTAGTGGCAGAAGAGACTACCAAAGATTTAAACTTGACGTGGATTTCAAAATTTTTTCAATTTTCTGCACTTCACTTCTGACTAGATTTACTACGTACCAATAAGGAATTAATTGTTGTTCATTCACTTCTTGAATCCTATCCTTAAATACACTGTAATTAGACTACGTATATTTATGCAAAAGAATGATGAAAATGAAACAATAATCCATGTTCCTTGCTAAAGGTTTCATTAGACTAAAGGGAAAATTAGTCTATTGAACTTAGCGAATTTTGTCACTATTTTTACATAAGATATAAATGCATAAAGTTCGCAGTCCAGAGTGGTAATTTCAGACGAAAAGAACGAGCTAGTAGAATTTCTACTATTTTATTTTTATTTTTACTTTGACGAAACCACGAATGCTTTTCGTTCAAAAGTGGAGTCTGTTCCTCCCGGAGCAGACTGTTAGTTAATCATCACAGATTCATTCGATTCCCTGAAATTATCAGCTGAAGAAAATGTCTGGAAATTGAACGAGAAAGTTTCGAAAAAATGCCCGCGAAACCAGACCGCGAATTAACTTTGCTCAAACTCGCTACCGAAAGAACCGAAGGCATTCTTCGGTGAGTAATTTTCCCCGCGTCGCCGGAAAATGTAAAGTAGGCAATTAAGAACGAATTAGCAACAATTAGGAGCTTTTCAGCGGAAAACCCGAATACCCTCGACCGACAGCCCGAAAACTTTCGCCGGGTTTTATGCGCGAGTCGACGCGACGTCGGCGTAATATCATCTGCGATCGAATTCACGCTAGAACTAGCAGGAAACGTCAAAGAAGTGACGTTTGAAAATTGAAAGAGCATATAACCCGCGGTATGGAGCCAGGGAGATGAAGAGGGACGAGTAATACTCCGGTTAAACTTCCGTCGATTTCCGATTAGTCATCTGCATAGTGATCGAAATAGTTCTCTCCCTCCGATCAGCTTGCTCGTTTTATTTCGTCGCGACGAACTGAACGAAACAGACATTTCCTATTAACGGGAAACATTAAATTTCGACGAAAAATTCTAAAATTTCTGCTCTTATTTTGAGTTATGGAATCACCGATTCTATTAATTACAATATATGTTTCAACAAATTGTCTCTATGACAGTATAATAATGAATTGTTGCAATACTGGAGAAATAAACACCTCTCTAATGTCAGACAATGAATAATCTACTGCTTGTTGGATAACAGTGTTTTATGCTCCAAGCTCGAAATATTCTCTCCGATTGACGCGACATGATTCCTTAGAAATGAATACCAAATTGATGATTCAAAAAATTTACTGATATAAAATTCAAGTTTCGAAATACAACTATGAAATGTAACTCTACTCTCTAAGTGCCCCTGTTAATTAATTTCATTCCCTTCTCTATTCCGGGTTTTTTTTCCTCTTTCTCCAACAACAAACAGAACATTTACCATGTTATTGATATTTCCCAAAGGATTTCACCAACACAAATACATAAAAAAAAAAAAAAGAGAGGGAGATATGAACGTGTAAATTATTCCACAGACTTTCGAGCCTGCTTCCAGTGAAATATCGAAAACCTGGAAACAGCCGACTGCTCAGAAACGGTCTCCGTCGGTTCAGGCAGATTCTCATTCGACGAGCCCGCAACAATGTGTATTCACGCGGGATGTCGATATTCTATACTCTATACTCTATACGAAACAGAATGTAATTTGATGTCACCGGCAGAGGTTGGTTCCATTGCCTCCCACATGGACAATTTTTTCGGCAACGCGCGCGCGCGTTCTCCCCTGGACAGTTCAAGTAAAAAGGAATTCGAGCCGTTGCCCATTGAAACGGCCGCGAAACGGCGTGGCAAAAGCCCGTGGAAAAGGCTACGATTGTTTCATCATGGCGAAACACGTGTGTGTTCAACGTCGGACTAATTACCGTGCCGCCCTCTTCAATCCGGAACGCGTTTCACGAGTTTTCGAGGCATTTTTTCTGAAACGAGAGGTGGAGGGGGCAGCGTCGAAGCGAATAGTATCGCGCAGGCCTTCGTCGCGCTGAATTGCACGCACGTGCGGCCAACCCGTTCGCCCTGTCAAAGACAAATAGACTTGATCGACGAAGCAAATGCGTTACGTTTACCGTGCCACGGGGCATGGGGTGTACAAAAAAGTCCAGTCATTATACCGTCATCGATTAGCGGGATATATAACGTTCAGGTATACGTTGTTCCAAGCTGCTTCAAGTTTCATAACATGGAGAACAATGTTCGATAGAAAGGTGGGTAATTGGATCCACTAAAACGTTGATTACTGTTTCAGATCGAGCCCCCTGTGCTACGGTAATGTGAAACGGAATTCATAATATGTACTTCTACGCTTCGAATTATTCGTGGCCTTCGAATATTCTATCAGGTGTTGCAATAAGTAATTGAACGCACAGTTCTGATATTGTTAGCTTAAATTTTCTTGAATTGATTTTGTTTTGAAACTCAGCGACGAGAAAGTCTAGAATTTATAAAGCAATAGATGAAATGAATCACTCCTTATATTTCAGGCTACATCCGAATCCCTTCGTTCTCGTGAAACCTTTTTTACCTCCGGCTCTTCTCGAACCGATAGGAAACTACCATAGGAGGGGATTGGTCGAAGAAAGACGAAAGAACGAATCCAACTGACGTCGAGCACGGCTTGCTAATAGATATTAATGGAACCTCTTTCGTCGTAGAAATACGCCCGTTTTCTTTTTTCTTTCGAGCACGAACGCAAAGAGGCATCTTTGTCGCATCGCCTCGAGAGTGAATAAAAGGAGGAAACTGAAAGAGGCGCGCGTTGTAGAAGAGGTAACACGTGTTATCAAGATCCGATAAATTTAATTAAATCAAGGAAATTTCCTTTGACGAGCACGCCCCGTGGAGAAAACAAGGCCTCCGTGTGAAAGGTGGCGATTCCGCGGATTTGTGTTCCATTTGCGATGCATTCCACGCGATCGAACCCTCTGGTGTTCTTCTTTGATCATCCATGGTTTCATTTAACCGACAGGGAACTCCGGTTTCGATCGTGAACCCGACAAATATGTCCGTGTGGTACGGTTTATGGCCGAATAAATGTTGTGTCACGGTAACGCGAAATTGGTTACAATATCGGCGATAGAGCGCGTGTTTACGCCTCCAATTCGCTCGTTCCACGCTTTCTCACTTTTGTTCTCGCTTTTGTTCTCAAAGCGCTCGTTGTTACGACGATAAAATCAAATTTCCAGCCGTGCAAAAATTCCGTGCACATACGTGAATGAATACATTTTAATGAATAATCGTGTATGACGGTAAATACTCATGAACTAATAATTATTTCGGGGGTCAAACTCTTCTATTCCTTCTATACACTTTTTACTCAATACAGCTTTTATCATTCTAATAAGTCCTACACGTTCCTACATCGAAGATACATAAGATCGCATCGTGGGTCACAGGTGCAAATCAACGAGAACAAGTGTCACGCCGAATCGCCAGGTGAAACGATCGAATCAAATGCCTCTCGTGGCCGCAAAAATCTTCTAACGAGTCACGGCAGTTTACCTCCTAACGAACCGACCGACGTATTAACGAGATGAAATTTTTCCAGAAGACTCATTCGTAGGAACGAGAATTTTTCACCCTGCCGCCGTGAAAGACAGAGAAAGGCGAGGATGAGCAGTGGTATCCAGGAGCCTCGAGGGTAATCGACCTCCACTCTTGAGCACCTCTCGGATCTCAGCCGCTAATTAAGACTTTTACTTTTTCTCCCGGTAAGTCTCTTCTATCTTCTCGAGTGTCTTCAGCCACTGGGTACTGTGGCGAGTACGACGACAACTAAAAGGAAGTGGGCGGGGGGCGGCTCGTGAAAAACCGTCGACGGAGAGATCGCGCTCGGCTGTTGGAAACGAGGGGATCGGAGGGAGGAGAATATCTTCCCGCTGGATAAGATCAGATCCAAGGAGAGGCGAATTTTAATTATATTCAGACATCGAGTTGGCAACATTCCGTCGGTCTTGAATAAAACTTTAATGAAAAAACGGCGACCGTCCACCACTGCGCGACGCCGTCAGGCAACGGAATCTCATCGCCGCGATGACATTCAGTTGTTTCACGTGGATACGATTTCGTGATCCGTGCGTAACATCTTAATATTACACAAGTTACGATATTTCACCCCTTCTCATGTTTCAAAAATTGTTGAAGAACGAATGAAATAAATGAATTTTTCGACAATGAGAATATTTCTATGCTAACCTATGATTAACAACATCAACTCTCTACAGGATTAATGAAATAAGACGTCTCTGGGGTCGCGAAATATCCACGGAGAAACAGATGCGTTTCACAGAATTTTGCACACTGATCTTCTGACTAGCCCCGGCGAATTATAATTTGCGACGATATCGTTGATAATATCCCGTTCGTTTAAATAATTACCACTCACCGGGACATAAATCATTCCACAGTGATGTCGTTGGCTATTTCAATTCGAGAGACCGATATAACTTATCGGGCCGTGAGTCCACGGGTAAATTTACAGGGGCCAGGAAATTTTGAAATTCTCGTTTCAATCGTCCAATGATTTAGTCGCTCGACATCGATCAAGGAAATGGGATGGGCGCAGAAGTGATTCGAACGTCTCTCCGTGGACGGAATCGTCGGCATCGGGAGCCGATATCGGGACCGAGAGGAAGATTCGAAATTGCACTGTATAAATCTCCCCGACGCGGTTCGCGAGACCGGGAAAAGCGGAGGGTTAAAGTCGCGTGAGCCATCGTTCGAATGGGCGCGAGCTGAGGATCAAGGATATACATATATGAAGAAGAATAGAGTGGAAAAAGGTGGTCGAGAGTCTAAAGAAAACGAAATAATATGCGGGACGGGCGGGTAGAAGAAGAGCCTGGAGTTCGAGGTATACAGTCGGTCGCGAAAACATTTAGGCAAGCTATGGAAATCGATGGAATAAAATTTCTCATTCGTTTTTTTATAACTGCGGCGGGCAATTTTTTAACGGGTGTTTGTTCTGGTGAAATCGTACAACGACATGTTCAGAGAAAACGGAAAGAATTACATAAAATAATAACGAGTATTTGAATAATTAGATTTGATTGTAACAGATCGATCAAAAAAGCAATTAATTGCGATTCATTTTAATTCCACAATGTTTGCGATCTAGATCTTTTATTATCGATGCTTCTAGTGTTAACATATTTACACGGTCGTTTATTTCCCGACAATTTAGTAATAGTGATGCAATCTGATCTTCTTGTAAAGGAAACACAGGTAATCTCGAACCATAAACACGTCACACCATCAAAGTCTCGATCGACGCTCAAATACTTTCACGAGTGACTGTAAATACTCCAGTTGAGCTCGAGACACGAGGGTTGAGAGAGACAGAGAGAGGGAGAGAGAGAGAGAACGAGGGGGAAACGATTTTCTCCGTTTCTCCTAGCTCGTGCCTTTCGTTTTTCCCATTGCGAGTGACGGCGTCACCGTCAACCGTAAGAGCTCGACGAGCACCCCTAAACCGCGAGTCGGCGAGTGCTAATTACGAATAATTATGAGTACTAATTAAGGTTTCCCTTTGCGCCCGAGGAAGAGAGGAAAGAAGGGGGTGCGAGAAGGTGGCTACACGCAAAGACGTACGTGTAATACAGCCCACGCTTTACAGGCGCTATTAAACGCATGCTAACACTATAGAAACGATCGGGGGCTTTGAAGACACGCAACGCGAAACCCGCAGACATGAAACTTTCGATGGGCTCTCATGCTTGGCAGAAACTACTATTACGGCTGGCGGACTTCGTCCTCTACGTGGAATTATGAAAATTGAGCGCAATGTAATCATTACTTTACACGCTGTTACACACTCCGGCTGTTTTCAATTTTCCCGCTGGTTTTGCTTTTTTCGCGAGATACTCGTTAATTGTATTTAATTGTTTTAACTGTGAGTTAAAAAAAAGTGAATTTTCAGTGATATATCATTACCGGGAATTGAGATGTCTTGAATTTCAGTAATCTCGAAAGTATATATTTTCAGAGAAGAAGTCACAATATCTAACTGAAATAAATGAATAGTATATTTTTATTGTTATTGTATATCTTTGATGAACCTACTGTGCCACATCTTTTTCTAATCATTTTTACACATGAATTTTATTTTGTTCCTTACAATATATTCTGCAACACTTTTATAACAACGAAGTCCTCTAAACTAAGAGTGAACAAGCATATGTTTTCTCTGTCGATCATTAATCGAATCGTTCCGAGGCCAAAGTTACTAAATACAGTTCTTGAAATTTTGTCAAATTTTAGTGTCAAAACACTTGATTGGTGCTTAACTTTTTATTGTGGTATAAATTCTTATTATTTAATTACTCTAATATATTTAATAACTCCATCCTACAATACATACTGTGATTGTGCATTTTCAATGTCGAAAAACATACACGAATTGTTTTCATATGATTCTTCTAAAGACTGCAACAATACAAACGGAACAGATCGTGTGCGTTCGATGGAATCCGGATAGAGCTGACTATGCGACGCGGAATTGACGAGTGTTCCTGATAAGCGTGGTATTTAGCTGAATGCCCCGCACACGATAGGCATTAAACCGGATGCGCAGATGGCGGATGCGTAAAAGGCTCTTCGCCGGCGCAATCTCGCATTTCATTCGATTATTATAGCCTGCTTCACACATAGGCAGTGGATTAAGTAATTCATACGCGGACTCGCGGAACGCACTCCCTACTCCTCCTCTTTTCCCATTACCCTGACCGCCCTTGCATGTTCTACCGCCACGTGAAAAACCTGCCTTCACCATTCATCCTTTGGCGGAACTACGAGGGCGGCTTATAGAGGCTTGCTTAAAAAATAAAAGAAATTGAATCTTTTAAATTTAAACAGAATGTAATATCACCTTTCACATCATCCTTTGTGGTCCAATTTTTCACGAAAGCTTCTGTTACACTTCACTTACAAAGTAGGTATATTAAGCGAAGAATCGTGATGGCTAGTCTATGTATTCATGGGACTTATAACGACAGATACGAATAAAATCATGAAGCAATTTAGAATTTTAGCAAACTAGAATTTCTTGTGTATCTATATTAACACCTCTTATTCGACCACAGTTAAAACAGTTCTCGCGAACAGTGCGTACAACTTAAAAATATTCAGTGTCTCGTTCATAGTTGACGTTACAGTAAAGTCTCGATAACTGTACGGTAGGATCTCTACGTTAAATACTACTGCTTCATCCCCACTGCTGGAGGGTTCCACACAAACAGCTCGCACCGAAATGCAGTTCATGATGTGACAATTTATGACGACAATTCAAGCTTTAATCGAAGATTTACTGTATTTCATAAGTAAAATAACAAATCGGATACATCAAACGTACGAAATTATCGTAAAAATATGTAGACATACATATTCATTATACGAGCTAGAAATATTATCTCGTCTCACCTATCTTACCACAAAGTCGTGCCTCATATTTTTTCACCATTCTGTACAGTACGAACGAGAGCCCTACCGGTGAATTCATTCATCGGCCGCGTGGAAATAAAATCAGCTGCAGAAACGACCCAAGTTAGGTCCGTCAATATTGGCCTTGCGGTTTTCTCACTATCCCCCTCCTTTCATCAAGGCCTTTATTATGACCCCTTTTGTTCCCGTATGCTCGTGGGAAGTTCGAAAAATGTTAATATCGGCGTCAATTACGCGGTAGGGAAAACCGTCCGACCACACGGAAATAGATAGAGAAGTTGCGATTAATTCGCGTATTCGATTGAAAACGGGTCCGTTGGAATCGAGGTTCGTGTATCTACCGGGAGCAAACTTCTGGTTTGAAATTCTGGGAGGGGATGGGGGGATGAAAAAGCTCGAAATTTTGCGTTCAATGAACGCAACTTTTGGCGGGCTGGTAATGGAGCTCTCGTGGTTTCACCGGCGGATTTACCAACTTCACGATCACCGAAAATAAATTTCAATGACCCGTATTCCGGGACGCAGGAGAGCATCGATGGCATTAATCTCTCCCCACGACCACGGAGTTACGGTAAAAATCTGCCCCCCGTCCCTCTCCCAGAAGTGGCTGATATTGGTGATAATTACTTGGATTTCTCGCCCGGCTGAGCTCCCACTCGATAACGCGCCGCGCCGTTTCCATTCCGCGAGAAATCTGGGTTATCCGCGGCCCCGTCGAATGGACTCGGGTACACACAGGGGTGGAGAATTATTGATTTCAAACACAAATTTGTCTTTTGTTCGTTTACCGTGTCTTCCAGTTTAATCTAAACCGTACGCGTCAGCACATATTTTTTTTTTTTTTGACGTTCCCCTTTCCACACTGGGAAGTTTCTGCTGTTCTTTGGGAGTAATTTTGCGTTAGTGAGATCGGAACAGGTTCATGTTCATCATTAGTTAATATTTTTCAATTGTTTCTTGGTAGTGTTTTAAAGATTATTGAATTGAAATACTTAAGTAGATATTATAGATGTACCAATAAATAATCGACTATATATTGATATTCTTCATAGAACAGACTACTTGTTGCGACGCAAAGGGACGATCGGTTAAAAAGTCAACCGTTCGGATGTGTCGCGCTCTCAGAGTAAACTAATACTCGGAGCGGAGGATCGAAGAGATAACGAATATAGAATATTTGTGCTGTATTACTGAGTTTTTATTTTACCAGATGTAAAATATATCGTGTTATAATATTATAGTGATGTGAATGTCTTGTGAACGTGTTCTGAATGTGTTCTAACCAAATCTGTGTGAGTTATGTCTTTTTATATGGAATGCAGTGAGTATCGGAGAGGGTGTGTTTGAGTGTGATTGGTTGTGGCTGTTGGAGTGGGTGTGTCGAAATTTGGCGCGCTGGTAGAAAGAGACAGAGTGTCATTTTTCTTCCTTTTCTCAGGGTGTCCTGGGATTCCTGGAAATTAGCTGTTGAGGCCGATATAATTATGTTATTTGCAGGTGACAAACACGTGGTGAGCAGCTGTCCCAAAAATCCCAGGTTATGACCGATGACCGCTAATAAAGTTAGAGTATAGTTATAATGGGCCCGCGTGCCTCGATCGCTGTATTGTTCTGATCGGGGGCACTGGTCATAAATGCGCCTCCGGTTTCTTAAGCCTAAATTGCTTTATACACTTTTAACGCTCAACACTACTATACTTTAAGAATAATTGTGTATCATAAAATTCTGGTTCTACTCGATTGAATCTCCAAAGACTGATCGACTGAACGTTACTCTAAATTTCTATCTAAATTTCTAAAAAAAGACCAAAAATTCTGGATATACTTTTGTAGACACATTTCTTGAAACATCCATTTCACATCTTCCATCATGAAACCTACATTCTGCGGCTGTTAATTCATGGAACTGATAAATTTCGCTTCTGAACATCTCTCAGTTTCTGTTCTCGTGAGAACGATCCGCAAGCTGTTCAGTTTCTACGTTCCGCGGATCGTGGTTAGTACGATTTGAATACTTTACGAGTAACATCTCCCGGCAAAAGCGGTAGGTATCACGGGTGGTTCATAAGCAGGCTAGCTTGTTGCACCCTTTCACATTTGCTCTTGACTTGTTACGTCACTGGAGAGACCGTCGGCATTGAGTTTACAGTTAACTTTAACTTCGCCAGAACTTGGTGTATAACGAAACTCCTGCAAACCCGACAAACGGACGCCAGAACTATAGGTGGCCCGAGAGAGGGAGCGTTTCCTCCGGGGTTGAAACGCAAGAGGATGGAATAAGCGGTGAAAAGTGCGTCTGCTGTTCTCCTTTGGCTTTTTTCGCCGAGAGTTAAAGTTCCGAGGTTTCGTTCGCCAGAACACGGGGGGATCCAACGAAACGAACGCATAACTGAAGACAGTTTTATTATTCCAAACATTTGGGAAGAAGTCAATTATGCTTTTTATAGCGTCCCCTGAGACGTTCCTATTCAAACTTTTCGGAACGATTGCACGGGGAGTTCCTGAACGAAAGCATACTAACACAAGATGTTACATTACATTCAATTAAAAATAATAATAATAATTTCTTAGATGTGTATAGTTGCTATAAAAGTATGAATATATGGTTGTTTGAAAAATTTGTAGCATTTTTAAGGACAGAGTTACAATTTATATTTTTCAATTTATAATATATTTTTGTTTAACTAATTTTCTTCCTTCATTCTTCGGCTGTATTCAATTAAAATATATTTATAAATATTAACCGACAATCAATTGGTAGAATGTCCTTTTTTGTTGGGTAATTTCCTACTGAATATTTATTTACAATTTTGAAATGATGTTTCAATGAGAGGAAAACTAAACGTTCGCATATGTGCCAGTATTCCTCAAGATGTTAAATTAACATTCTATAAGAATGTTAAAACGAATAAACGAACGCCTGAAAGCGTTGTTCGCAGTCAAATGTACAACCGCAGCATATATTACACAATATCACAGTTTTTCTCCCCTTTCGAGATATTCTTCCCTTGTGTAAAATATAAACTGGACGTTAGGTAATCGCGAGAAATTTTCAGGTTCGGAACACTCTCCGACGAGTTATCCTGAAACAATCTCACAAAAGGACTCTTGGCGGTCAAATGTGGTAATGTACCCAGAACGATAATAATAAAACACGACGACAAAAGGTCACTGTAAAAAGTAATACGTAATCTCCGGTTGCGAAATCTGAAATAAAAACCTCGCCGGTATAAATACGAAGCATACACACAGACAGATTCTGCTGTGAGTTGAAACCCATCGTGATCGTGAAAGAGATGAGACTCCTAACAACGGTGTCATAACGCATCCCTAACTCGACGAGCCTCTCGACATTAATTCGCGGTGCCCACGTGGCCGGCGGGAGGAGATTGCAATTGAGCCGCGGTTGTAAAAAAAAGTGCAATTAACGTTTCGTTGGGTTCATCGTGAAACATAGATATGTACCTGCTTCGGAGCTATTAACTGGGTGCGTCGTCGCGCATCATTCTGTTGAGTCAACGTAACATTTCTGGGGGGGGGGGGGGGGGGGGAGGATTAAGTCGAAATGCGACACTCGATGAAGCAGACTTTTTCGCTACCTTACGGAAGAGAGTATAGAATGCTCGCTATGGCCGAAGAACATGTATACAAGTTACCGTATCGAAATGTAAAACTCTTTCAGCACTTTTATCGACCACTTGACGACACGTTCTCGTCGTTGATCGTCACTGCAGGTATGGGGTACAATGTATAGAGCTTCCTTAGACGCTTCAAAAAAATCAAAGGAGAAAAGAAGATATACAGTCAGTATGGAGTAAGCGAAACGATCGAGACCGCAGCGAAACATGTCAGGCTAATCAACACGGACCGAATAAATCACGAAGGGTAGCCGTTAAACGGACGGATTCGCGCTTCACGGCGTTCATGGAATAATTAATCCCCTAATCGCGAAACAGCGAGCCGCGACGGCCATGTTCAAAGAGTGTGTGTGAGAGAGAAAGAGAAAGAGAGATCCTGCAGGAGGGCCGTTTAAAAAGCAATCTCGGCCCCGAGCCGGGCCGTAGCAGCCGCCATGAAAATTATTACGCGAGGAGCCATGGACAGGGGAGAAACGCCAGCTCGGAGGGTGCATTCGCTCCAACGCAGTGAGGGTATAAAAAGGAGGGTGGAAGCTTCGAGCGTGTGTACGGTAAAAGAGAGAGAGAGAGAGAGAAAGAAATGGTGGAGGAGAGAGGATGTTAAGGCCATGCAGTAAGGAAAGAAGGGCCCTAGGCGCGAGCCGGGCGAAGATTCTAAAATATGAGAGCTATTAACCGTACTTCCCTATGAGCATTACCTTCCCTCATGTGTAAATAATGCAACCTATCCTACGACCACCCCCGCCCCTATCACCTATATACTTTGCAACGCCTCTACCTGTGGCCCTGTACGAGCAATCTGCAGGCTTGCACGTACATACACGCGCGTGCAAGCTGCCGGCGCAGCTGCGGAACGAGAGTTTAAACGGCGTTTCACAGGGTGTTCCCCGTGGCATCGAGCGACGGAATCGAGGCTAGGGGTAGTTCTTTGCGCGGGGGATGGCGGAGTGGTGGTACAGAGGGAGAAAGTTTCCACGGAGATATTAATTTTGGGTGTCTAATTTGCAGAGGGATAATTAGGTCTGAGTATCGTTGACGAGTATCAGGACAATTGGCGGAAGATTCAACCGAGGACGGTTGCTAGTAGGTACCATTTCGTCGGGTACTTTGGGGCTGTCAGGTACTCACGAATTCTCTGCAGGCAAGTCACGCCCGGGTACGTAACCCGTTGCAGCTCTTAATTAAGGGAGTCACCGGGGCACGAGAGCGAATTCCACGAGGTCAATTGTGTTGTGGAAATTAATGAGGATCTATGGGGGCGCTAATAAATTATAATCGGAAACTTTGCTCATTCAGTGAACACGGTTAGAGGGGATGGATACCCTCGTACTCGGGATATTTAGTGTTTCGGCGTGGAGTTGCCAGAGGGGGGGGGGCACGGTGATTGTGAACTATGTTTTCGTGGAGGAACTATTGGTTCGTTGCTAATAATGATAGAGCAGGAACTCCTGTATCCGAACACCCATTACCCGAATACGCTAATATTCGAACGTACTATTATTCGAACAGAGTGTTTCCCAGTAACAGATGCTTTCTCTCTTGTTGCAAATATACATATACAGCTTGCATGCAACGTATATCTACTGTTCTTAAAAAATTTGTGATTTAACATCCAAAAAGATATGGGCTTCATAAATATCCAAACGAATTGTCGATTTTCTTGATCTCTATTTAAATAAATGACGATGTTCCGGTGTTAACCCTGTAACGCGCAGATCCTCAGATGGTTATTTCAAAATTATGAGACTGATGTAGTTGTATGTTGCATTTTGTTATTTTCAAGTCGAAAATATCGACATTAAACCAACCTATTTAAAAAACTTTCGTTTATTTATTTTTAATCCTTTACCGCCCAAACACCTCTCCCGAGGAAAAAAGTTATTTCTCATGATTAGTTAACTAAAACGGCCTCTAATACATGCACAATACGTGTATTTTTACGACAGACCCCTCGAAATATGATTTTCTAGATTTTCTGATTTTCGAAATATGATTTCTCAGAGTGCCCGTTAAAGGGTTAAAGTTGTTGTTTCCTTCTATTTTATACACACCGCTAGATAAGTCCTGAACCCGTGAAACACGCAGTCCATCAGTAACAAATAAGGATTTTAATTACTAGAATATGAAAACAGGTGATTTCCTCAGTTCTGAGATCAATAGATAGGTACAATGCTTCGCTAAGTGTTTAGTCCCAGTCTCGAACTGTGACCTAATAATAAGGCATTATTTCCGTGATTTTCTGTTTCTGAGATAATGACTGAATGATACAACGCTTGATCCGTCAATGATACTGTACATATGCTACAAATCAATGCACACAGTGCACGCGGCGATCACGAATGAAACCACGGATAACCAAGTGCATAGCGCGGCAGTAAAGGGACAATGCGCGGAAAGCGGGTGTTCGTGTTCAGTCCCCAAAAGAATAGATAGTGCGTTGAAATTTACGCCGGTTCGCGCCACGCCGGCGCGCTAAATTTCGAGCCTTTAAAGTCGAGCTTAAACGACGCTTTAGAGGGTTCGTACGCTTAGTGATAAATTTTAATTCAGCCGGATGGACGCCCCCGGGTCGCCGGCTATCTACGGGGCCGCGTCGTGTCTTTGAACTTTCACGTTACAATAGACGCGACGACCCCCTGTTAAATACGCCTTAGAGAATTATGGGTATCTTTGAAATTTAACAAGTAACAACGCGAGACGTCGGAGGGTGAACGCAGCGGTGCGCGGTACTTCGAGGCGCGGATATCGTGACGCTAATTACTTTTA
>NW_015373937.1:2043442-2094255 GCF_001272555.1 Dufourea novaeangliae
ATCGCGATCTCACAGGAAAAGATAAATATCTTATGTTGTATGATCGAGAAAGAGGCAGTATTAGAGGCATTCATAGATCTGACTTTGACAGATATACCTGGATGATATAATGCAATCATTCTTAACCCTCCGTAGTCTAATTTTATTTACTGTTTTAGGCTTTTAAAGAATCTGAAAAAATTCTAGGATACTTATCAAAGTCTCTACTATACATACTTAAAAATTTTATGTTTTAAACTGAATAAAAGTGGAAATTTGGTAGTAAGTTCAGAAAGAATGGGAATTCGCTGGGACTGTCAACGACCCACAATACTCGTGGAGGGTTAATAATATAATCTCTTTTCGGTGTTTATGAAATTCGATAAAATGAAATATTTCTCGATCTCTATTATCTATTTATCGAAGCTAATCACTTGTACCTCTGACAAGATTGAGTTTCAATCAATATTAGTAACACTTTTCACTCACAATTCAACTAACTTTATTTTCTTTATATTCACTGAATATTTAAATAAATATTTCTGATAACTAGACTGCAAATATTTACGCAAATATACAATTGAAAACTAGAATCAGAGAAACATTCGTGCACTTCGTTAAGAGTTCCTTTTGCTCTCGATTGTCACCTCTGAAGGAAGAAAATTCATGGAGAATTAGGATATTCCGAGTGCAATGGGTTAAGTATTTTCCAGTAGCAATTTTCATAGAATCGCGTATGCTACATTCTGCATAAAATACGCAGTCTAGAGATAACGTTTTAAGAGTAAAAGACCAATGGAATGACTTACAGATGATAAGCAGTATCGACGGATGCTCCTCGCCGCCCTCGTACTTGCCACTGAGGAAGAGAAACCACTGCCACGGATCCACCCTTATCCCGTATCTACGACAGAACAGAAGGAAAAAAGAGGCGTGTAAACACTTGGAAAGAAAAGGAACACTCCATCCGTTATTATCGCTCCCCCCCTATCCCAGCGGCTCTATCGGCGAAGTCACGTTAAGCGAACGGCCTACTACATTGCAACACGGCTCGAAGGGCAAAGGCGTCGTTATTAACGTCTGTCTTCGATGCGATACTTTTCAGCCGAGGGCCTAGAAAAAGGACCGAGAAGAAAGAAACGAGGGGGAAACCAAATAAAAAGTCACGGACCCTTTGATCCCTTTGTACTTTGGAGCAAATAATAAACGTCGCGAATCGCTGTACCCTTCTGATGTGTGTACGAAACGGTGCAGACGAATTCCGTACACGCGATCATTATACAGTTACTTTCCAGATAAATCAATAAACAATATTGTCCGCTATCTATAGAATGATTAGCAAATCTCTTCACGAGAACAACACTTTAATTTAGAAACTCTAACGACCGATTAGTTCATAAGTATCATGTATAATACCTCTTAATTCCCGTTACCTATAAAATATAATTAACTTTGTGACTTTTAATAAATATTTATGTGCAATGGTTGATTTTACAATTATTATTAAACTAAGTATGTATAGATATTTATTTTTGTACTTGGATTTGCGAACAGGCTGTGAGCTTCCTTTCTCACTAATTACACATGCAGTATATTGTCACTTTTGATGATAAATCATAGAATGACCATTTAAACGCATCCACCCCTGCGTATGACCTTGGTCGAATGAGAAACCTTCCATATTAAATACAGTAATCTGCTTCGATCTTATAATATTGCTGTTAAATTTAAACTGAGCCCAGCAGAATATCGTATATAGATATAATTGTGTCGAAATTGTTCCAAAATTTCCTACAGAATTCAGTAACAGAACCGGTAACGCTATTAACCACTATGACTGCCAACGTCTAGATCACTATGCAAGTAAATTTGTTTAAATAAATCCAGGCACCATCGACAGAAATTATGCAATACATCACAGATATAATTTCGAATATTCTTGATCGAACACTTTCATCACACACTGTATCTACACCGTAGTACAACACTATACCACACACACTATACCGTAGACACATCACCGTTTTCAGCAGTCCTTCCGCCTAGAGAGGAACACATCGACAACGCGTCGTCCTCTAGCTGCCGACAGATTTTTATGGGTCTATATCGGCGAATTTATCGTGTACCATCGTATCAATCCGAGCCATCAGAGACGTTTGTTGCACACGACCGCCGTCCCACCGAAGTCAAACGAACTACATCGATGTGGAACGAAAGAAAAAAGAAAAAAGGGAGAGAGAACAAGCCGGGTAACCGACACTAATGGCTTCGGGTCGAACGTGTCGACTAACGATGATAAACGAGGCTTATAGGTGAAGTAATTAAAGTATTTGAAGAGGGCGCGGTTCGACACGATGGAAGGATATTTATTGGAACGCGGTCGTCGGCTCGTTTCATCGTTTTCTAGCCACACCCCACCCACCGTCTGTCCATCTCACTCGTTTTTTTTTTTCTCCCGTCGCGTCGGAACAAACGCAATCAGTCACGTTGACGCAGTCCACGATAATTGAAGAGCAAACCGGAAAAATCAAACGTTTATAATTGATAGCTACCTACTGGGCACTCTCCATGCGGTGGCGAGCCCAAAAAGTGATTCGAAAGGAAACATCAATCCCCCTTGTATTAACGACCGGCTAAAATCGCCATTCGTCCCACGCCGCTCTGACTTGTGTATAACTTTTCTACCGGTTCTGCCGATTGAATTGTTAAATACTTTGAAAATCGATGCGCGAAAACGGAACCCCTCGGCCAGGGATCCGCCGTTAATGCGCGGGCTTAATGCTCGCCTTCGTCGAAGCAGAGCGGATTGACCGAATCGGGGAAGACTTTAATGCGCGTGAAATCTGGCTAATATTTCGAGATGAAAATACATACACATATAAGGGCGACGAAACACTGGGTTTATATTGCAATAAAACATTTCTTGAATCGTGCATCGAATATCGTGGGGACAATAATACATGTTTAAAAATGTGACTTTTCTCTGTGAGGTCGTAATATAAAATATTTGCTGCGAAATAGTTTTCTTGAACATATTAATGGTTTGTGTGTTGACTTCCATGAGATCATTATGTATTTCAGTAATGAGATTGTTATTAAATTAACTGGCTATACGATCTTAATATCGTGATTTTGAAAAAATACACTAACGGCCAAAAGTATGAGACTAGATAGGTCTGATAATGAAAGAAAGAGAGGAATATTATTCTACGAAAATTTGTTTAGAAATGATTTCAATACAATAGGTACCTACTGATTTCGTAACCTTTATCATATCGTAATAAAATAATGAGATACTGTTCCATCAATCATGAACTATAAGTAGTTCCATACTTTTGGCCGGTATTGTAACTACATGAGAAAAATATAAAATATTATTTTTCGTACAAGTCCTCTTGTCTGAAAGCGATCAATATTAAAGATTTGTCAAGTCTCTTTGATATACATATTTAACTGTAACTTATTAATTCTACATGCAACGAACACTCTCGACAATATTATGTTACCATACATTTCGAATGTTCTCGCATTCTCTCAAATTAATCCCAACAAGAAATATTCAAAATAACACTATCCTAAGTAGAAATACCAAGCAATGATCAGAAACATAACTCAACCACCACTCAACTCCCTAACACCTACGCTAAATTTATTCGAACCATTGATATAAAAAACGAACTATATTCCACGCCGTAAACTAATTTTTCCATCACAGAATCACCTCTCCGCGACACTTATCACCGGTGCTTTCAACATCACGAAAGAGTATGAAATAACGTCCAGGGTCTCTGATTCCATGATACCCGAACGAATCCAATCAAAAACTTTCACAGAGGTTGATCCAGTGCACACCAACTCCGTGAACTCAAGAATAGGTTTGTAAACAAAACTTCCAATCACCTGTATATACTCTGTACTTCAGGGGGTGCGGAGGCAACGGCGGAGTTTCATGCGCGAAAGGTTTATTGGATCCATCAAAAACACAGGCGATTCGTGGCTGTTTATTTCAGATAAGTCTGATAGAGCGGACGAAACGAGGGGTTGGGAGGGTCGGTGGTTGACTTGGGTTATCGGTGGCCATCGAAACTCATCGGTTCAAGGCGTGAGTGGGAACGATATTAAATTTCTTTCCCTCCCGTTCACCCCCGCCTCCGACGAGAATATAACCGCTTTGATCCGGGCCACGCCCGTTAAATCCGCGGCCCGTTCTTCGCCCGGCGAAGTTCGTTAATACACCGTCACGATAAAATCCCCAATTCCATCGTCGACCGAAAAGAAGAACCGAGATGGATAGACGAGGTGGGAACGGGAAAGGGCCGTCGTTCGGGACCAGAACGGAAGGTGGAAGGGGAGGAAGGGGATAGGGCTTGAAAAGTCCAGATTGAAAGAGTTATGACGGCAATATGGAAGGTTCTCCGGTATAAAAATCCGCGGTCGCGAAAGATCGCACCGTTAAATATTAATAAATGACGAGGATCACGTTTATCTCGTTCAGGCAGCTGCTGCCTCGATGCGTCCGCCATTGTTACTCTGATCGTTCGAAACCGAGCTCATGACGACGCCCACGGTGATTCGATAGTTTCAACTCTTTCAGACCTAGTGGTCACATTTGTGTATGTACATGAAGTTTTTTTTACAATTTCACACGAAGTATTGGGCACGAAGTATTGCGGATCCATATTTTTTTTATAAATTTGAATTTTTTCATGTTCCGAAGTTACTCGAGTCTTAATGTACCTACACATGTGTTGAACAATGTTTTTTTTTTTCATCGAAACCAGAATAGAAGAAGAGGCAGGCGTGTTCCGTGTAATCGGAGGGACCGGACGGTTGAAATGCTCGCTCAAAAGCGGAATGATCGGCGACCCGTGATCGACCACGTCCCACAGCGACATCATTAATGCGATTTTAAATCTCGTTTCCCGCGCGCATGGTGTAATCCACTGACCTGGATTTTGTGTCCGCGTACGCGGCCGGATTATCTAATGGAATTTCAAGTTCATAGTGTAATTGCCCCGATCCGATTACCCGGGTAGGTACAAAGGTTTACCCGCGGTGCAATCTGTCAGTCTAAATCACTTTCCGCGGTATCGTTAATCGGATCAAAGTGCTCGCGGAATATGCGCGCAACTCCCCCATCCCTTCCCCACCTCCCGTAAACATCCGACAACAGTATCCTCAATTAAATACAAAAGCATGTCCGCGACGAGTCGTAATATAATCGGACGGTCGGTGGATAATGGAAACGGGCGGGCAGGGTTGTTTTTTTACAGACATCTCCATCAGGGGTTTCGAAATTCGATTTTCTTATAATAACGATATTATAGAGAGATATGTTGTAAAACTACATAATAAATTGAGTACACGTAAAAACACGGAATTGTATAAAGTATGTTTGTAACATCGATGAAGTGAAGGTGGAAATTTTAAAACGAACAATGTAGAACAAAATGTATTAAATACCTGCGTATAGTTGTACTAATAACTAATCAACTATTTTTTCTGAAACAAAGTCTTAACAATATTTTTTATCTATTTCCAAGAAAAAAAATCATTGATAAATCATCGATAAGTGTTCGAAGAGTTCTCAACACTGATTGTGAGTGTTCAGACGTCGTTCCCATCACTGAAGGGCTCCCCTATGGAACCAGTCAAGATCCCAGTAGCGGGGATGACGTTTGAACACTAAGTGCCAAGGTTCCTTTAAAATCGAGATGAAATGCACTGATTGTGAGTGTTTAGACGTCGTTCCCATCACTGAAGGGCTCCCCTATGGAACCAATCAAGATTCCAGTAGCGGGGATGACGTTTGAACACTAAGTGCCAAGGTTCCTTTAAAATCGAGATGAAATGCTACTTCGCTGGTATTAATATTTAACATTTATAGTAGATTTACAGAAACGTCAAGAAAATGGTAAAGTAAGGGGGATGATTTATCAATGATTAATGGAAAAATAACTCAGCATCGACGTTACTCAACAGGCTCAAAGGACTTGGTCACGTGTCCATTCACAGCGGCGCGTCAATACAAAAGGCACGTATGCAAGGCAGCATAGATGTAAGCCCCGACGGAACTATCGCGATGCCGAAAACGTTAATGCCATTTTTCGCGCGGTAATACCGAGCAACGGCGCAATTCCGAGGATTCTCCCCGGGCTATATAGCCGATGTAATCCGGATGAACGCGCGGACGAGTTTTATTTCTCGGCGTGACGTGGAATCCTTTCGCGAAAAATCGCGGACAAAATAGAACGACGTGGACGAACGTGACACGACGGATTCGGACTCGTCTCCCCGCGATTGTTACCCATGGCTCGATATATCGAATCGCTGAAAATTTTCGAAAATCGCATGCCGTTCTAATCGTTCCTACGAATATGAAATGCTCTCTGTTGCGAACGGATCTGAAAACTACCCAGTCGTCGTGACACTTTATCGCGAACCGATACCTTTCAAACAGTTTTTCATCGATATTTGTTCGTAAAACACGCTTCGAGATACTAGAATCCATGAGTTCCAGCGGACGAGCGAAAGAAACTTATCAGACACTTGACAAGGAAAACCAGGAAATTCGGGAAAATCTTTGAAAAACCTTGAAAATCCCCTTGGAAACGAGCGAAACCCGTTACTCGACGATTTAATCCGTAATTTATAAAAGTTTTTAAGCGGATCTGCAAGAAATTCCGCGGCTCCCGGGTTTCAAGTATACTTTAATACTTTCAATTTATCGGCACCCGCAGCAGCAACGTCTTTGATTCTTCGCCACGGTTCCTCGAATCGCGGACCTTCTCTCCGTCGTGGTAAACTCGGCCCATTAAGAATTGCACGAAGCTTCGTACGGTTTCAGTTTAAGTGCATAAATTATGACCAGATCGTGAACCTTTCAAAAAGTTTCCGCGGAACGACGCCGCGAAAAAAAAAGATAAGAACAGGGGATGAAGGGGGTGGGAAAGTTCGATATACCGCCCGAGCCGCGGCCCTCCCACACGTCTCTCTGTCTCCAAACCTTCGCAAAGACTTTTATCGATGGAGGTATATAGAGTCTTTCGCCGAGAGTCCGATTAATTGAGCTCTCTTCCCGACTTTTTTTCACTTCGTTCGGGGGAAAACCATCCTCCTACTTTCTTGCCGGTGTGTCTCTTTCAACCTCTCACCCCCTCCACTCTGCACCGCCCGACGATCCTCCGCGTCGATTAATCTCGATCGTCGTTCGAATCGCGTTGCCTACCTCGTCCTGTTTCCTGAGATTCGTTTCTTCTTGCCTGGCGGGCCGAGTTAACGTTCAGGAACTTACCGATACGACAAGACTCGACGCACCGTGTTCCTCGACAGACGATGATATTGTGGTGGACAATCGTGAAATTTCTTTCCTGCTAAGTGTTGCTCTACTTTTTGACATCGACACATACTTCGTGCATCAGTACATCATATCTGATAAAAATTTCATAGTTTTGCAGGAAATTTGCTCGGCTAAATATGGGCTACAACTGTTACTTCAGGTCTTATTGACACAAACCTCTTGAGGATTTTTAAAGTGACATGTAAAACACGTCGGTGCATCTAGAACATCTTTGTTTTATGAGTTAATATAAGCTTCTTTTCTTCTTAAGTCGTAGTTTCACACTAGGATGAAGCAGCTAATCAAGCAATCGACTCGAAGGTGGACTGTTTCCAAGATCCAAGGTACCGAAATGTTCTTGCGACGAAATAACTTGGCCCAAAGTTTCGAACGATCGAGGAATAATTTCGTCCGCTGACCACCCATGGAACGAGTCCCCCAACTGGTCACGCATGGAAGAATCACTTCCTTCAGGGCCCCGTTCGAGACTCTGTAGTGACCCGCAGCCAGGCGTTTGTTTCAGAGAACGCTTCTAGACTCGACTCTCCACCCTCCACGAGCAATTACGTCGCGGAAACTTTTCTTCGAAAGTTTTTCCACGCTTAACGAGCGTGATAAATTTCTGTTACGCGGCGCCCCCCGAGGAGCCAGTGGACGGCGAGGCCACGGGGAGTTTACAACGGCGATAAAAATCTCGTTGAAATTATGCATAGATCCGAGGCTTGGGTTTCGTTGCTACGCCCTTCTCGATTTGAAAGAGGGAACAGGCGGATAAATTGGTGGAGACTTGTCTGCTGCGTGACCATATCTTCCACCGTCGTAAAACGAGGCGCAAACGGACGCTGTTAATTTTAATCAGTGCCCAGTAACCAAGGAAGAACCTATCCCCCGTTCCGTCCATACATTAATTAACTGTGGACCATCACCTCGCAAAATCCTATAATTTTCCATCCAAAAAGACACCACCGACCACACCTAATTCGCAATGAAGTTGATCGAATAATTAATTGATGAAATTCAAAGCTAGATAGAGTCCAGGGGGGGGGCAGGTGCTCTAGAAAGTGCATTAACCGCGCTTGCTATTGACATATTAGCAAGCTTGAATTACATCGACGAGCATAATTAATGGAGATCTGATCGGGCCACAGTGGACAATAAGCTTTATAAGCTGTACAAAGGTTCCAACCGTATCGCAATGCCCGCTGATAATGGTGTAGGTATCAGCGGAGATTAGACTGTCACGATTATTTCAACGTAGAGATTACCCGCGGGCCTGATCTACGGATCCGCCAGATGAGAGAATGACGTCAATGGGCCCACCATCGAGGAATTCTACATTGTCCTCAAGCGTAACAAGGGAATCTCATTTTTCACTATCGATGCGATTATTCTTCTTTTTGTGTCCAGGATGAATTTCTCTTCTCACACCCCTCCATGAAGCATCCAGCCATCTTGCTAAAAACGATCCAGCCGAATCATTTCATTTGCCGTTCGAAAGCATTCCCCCATTGCTTCATCATAGTTACGTTTCCCCCAGGATTTTTCGCTCCATCCCATCCCATATACCGTGCGATACCCCCTTCTTCGGTAACGATCCTCTATGACAGCTTGACGAAGCTGTCGTTCCCTCGTACATCCACCACGCGTTTCGCGGCATTATTTGGCTCTCAAAATGAGCCTTTCGGATCCGGAACGTTTCAGTGCAACCCCCTGCTCATGTCAAGATGCGTGATCGAGAGGTCTGACCCCTCTATCGCGGGGGAGAAAAAGATGTTCACGGAAGATACACAGATCTCGCAGGTGTCCATGGAGCCATTAGTGTCACACGGATGACAGCAAGTTTTTGATGAACCACGGTGACAGCCCGTCAGGTGGATTGCTACAAATAACGAAGGACTTCGAGAACGTTTCGATTTCTTCTGGCGCGTCGATCCCCTTATAAATCACTTCTTACCCGTGGTCATAGAGCGAAGAGGAGCTTTAGATGGGAGAGTACTTCCCAGAAAACCGATCATGTATCGGTAGCCAGTGATAAAGGGATGGTTTTATCAAGATTCTCGATACGTATATGTATACTTACTTTATGAAATTTTCTAGCAGCAATCGGATTCCACCGATGCCCAACAAGAGGAAGCCCCAGTTGACGAACCCGGTGAAGTTGTCGAAGCCAGAGCTCCACGAGAACAGACTGTCCCGGGGACGATGACATCTGTAAGAAAAAAGAAGGGTCAAAATTTATCAGCTCGTATGGTTATTTAGCTGAAACAATGTAAATTTTAGAAAACTTGTACATTTTATTCAAATAAAACTGTATGAACGGACAAATGTCTATCAATTTTAAGTATATTCTTCGATAACGTCGTCGTTCACTCAACAGTGTTCTCAACATCTTAATGAAAGTCGGAATTTTTCGATTTTCGAGTGAGATTGATGTGATAAGAAAAGGCTCCAAGATTGGTCCGTGTTTTTTGGAAGATAAAAGAAATTAGGTTTCACCCATGAGAGCTACTAAATTTTTATTTTGGACCACTGTACAGCGGATCGATCACCCTCTCTCTGGTAGACGTTCCTCACGCGACATAAAGGAGGAGAAGGCGCCATAGAAACGTCACTAGAATAAGAATGGAACAATAAAGCCGCTTTCATATCGCACGGTTATATGCGTTTCCATTTCAATTTACGAAGAAACACGCGATTTATGCAACATATTGAAAACATTTGTCCGGGCTCTCTCCTTATTCTCCACCCATCCTCGATGCAACACAGCCTGGCCTAGCTCTTCCCCTTTTTCGCCGGTTTAGTGGAGCAATCCGGAGCATTCGACTCGAAATGACGATACCATCGACCGACAAGCGTATTAAGGATAGTGAACAGCAGAATGTTTTCGCTATTCGGGCGATTGACAGACCGCTCTGTATGTTTATCGACAAGCTATATGTATATATATATATACATACAATATTGTTAACATTGTCCACTTAATAGCCGTGGGAGGCCTACTACTTGTCTCTGCCAAAGGGAATTCCTGATGCTCCGAAGGACAAACTCCCTTTAATCCTCGGAAGAAACGCAGAACATTTTATTAAAGACTTAATCATTTTCGTGATAGATCGACGTATGTTTAACGGTTGGTCTTTACGCGTTTATATATATATATATATCCAGAGAGTCATTACTGTAGGAATAATATTAAAGTGGTGGTTGTATTTGGTACAAATAAAAGGTTTATTCTAAAATGTGTAATATAAAGAATTCGTTAGGACACGCTTGCAACAGTCTAGCTCTTAAGACACACCCGCTCTGACTAACTTCCCTCTTGTATATCCCCTTTCATACATGGTCACACTCGGTCATAGGTTCACACACGCATTCACACATTCTTGCCTCGTGTCGATTTTCGATCACGACGTTCGACGCAGTTCCTTTCATTCAATCTTATCTAGCACGCACTCTCGTTCGAAGAAACTGTCACACGGCCTAAACACTCTTCACTCGCACCGCACTCGCTCGATCTAAAACTAAACTCACGCATCTCACACCCTACATTACTGCACAAAATCTTATTACCGTAAAACGCGTAAAGACCAACCGTTAAACAAACGTCGATCTATCACGAAAATGATTAAGTCCTTAGTAAAATGTTCTGCGTTTCTTCCTAGGATTAAAGGGAGTTTGTCCTTCGGAGCATCAGGAATTCCCTTTGGCAGAGACAAGTAGTAGGCCTCCCACGGCTATTAAATGGACAATGTTAACAACACACGGTTCGCTAGGACACCATGAAATTTGAATGCTGTAGACGAGAGAGAATCCGCGGCGAGTGGTGGATACAAAACCCTCTCAGTCTTAGGTATCTCTCGCGCGGATAATACACCGGGACGAACCTGAGTAATCGGCTTCCACAGACTCACCCTCGCTCTCCCCCCGCCTCCACGGTATCATCCGTTCGTGACAGCGACAACGTCGACGAAGGCTGACAAGGACCATCGTGTAAACTTTTCAAAAGCGTTTTGTCCCGAAGCATAAAGCGTTCAAGGAGCGAACCCCCTTGTCCCAACCACCCCTGGATAAGACGTGCTCGCTTGAGTGTGAGAATTTAGGGAGACGAAACAAAGCGGACTCGGGTACTCTTGTAGCTAGAATACAAGATACATGTTCGCGTATCTTCGTGATTCCCTCTATTGCTTCGACGATCCAAGGACCGACATAAACGACGGAAACTTTCATCTGGAACAACGATCTGGTATCCGATTCTTACATTAGGACATCGATCGAGAAACCGAAACTTATACCAGAGCAGTCTAAGCCACTATCGTGGGAAGCCAGATCTTAAGTATTTACAGAGAAGATACCTAACAACTTCAAGGCAGAACGAGAAGGTACGATTCTTCGGTGGTCTCAAAGGAGTTGTACTGATTGAACAATCAGACCGGTGGATAAAAATTGCGGTTAGCTGGCCACACAATCCGTGTAACATTGTAAAGCTAGCGCGCTGGTAAAAGGATTAAGGTAAAGATTAAAGATGGCAGAGGAAGCCTTTTGTAAAATACCGCGTCGTTTGTCCCCCATAATTGCCTGACAGAAGTCCCTCCTTATGGCTCTCTGTCCTGCACCTATGCGCCGTTTAATGTGATCGTTTAACCTACCCCTCTGCTGTCTCGAGTAAATCCTAACTATTACTGCGAATTTATGGCAGATCGTGGTAATTAATAGAGTCGCGATAAAGCCGGGACGCCCACACAACCCCTTCATAGGTGGTGCTCGGTCGAAGGAGAGAGAGACCCGTGCAGGAAGAGCTATCTCACACTTCTGATACTGGGCTCTCGGTCTCCGCGTGGCAGGATGCAGACGTCTCGCCGAGGAATTCCATATGCATGAGGGCTGGTGTACACTGGGTGTCCGTGGTATATGCATCCCCAGACGTCGCCAGAAACAGGGGCAATAAACGCGTCAACGATCGTTCGAGTGGCTCTGGATCTGGATATGTCTTTGACGAACGATACGCCTGTAAATAGGCTACTCCAGTGGCCCAATCGATACTCTAGTGTTTGTTTAATCGCGCAGAAAGTATTTTATACGAACAATTGTAAAAACTTATGTGTAGAGTAGATTTAGATAGTCTTAGAGAATAACGTGATTGTAGTAGTGTTGTGGTTTTAAGTACCTACTGGGAAACGTTTTACTCTATTCTTGGACAACCTGGTATAGTGACCAGCGTTCCAACATACGTTCAGCCTGTATTCAATCAGTTCTCGGTACGCACATTCCTTGAATCCTCATTCCCCAAGCACTTCACGGTGACGTTTTGCCTATGTATATAACTCTAGAGCTGATTGTATCGACGTTGTTCGTATCGCAATTATAATTTACAACTGTACTATGCATAGAAGGGAATCGTTGAACCTGACCTGGGACAAAATAGATATAACGATTCGAAAAATATCACCCTAAAACTGAAAGCTGAAAAATTGTCATTACCTTTCTCTAACAAAGCATTCAAGCCTGGGACAAAATAGATATAACGATTCCAAAAAAATATCACCCTAAAACTGAAAGCTGAAAAATTGTCATTACCTTTCTCTAACAAAGCATTCAATCAATCGTAGGAAGTACATTAACACGTCGACTGCCACAGTGAAAAGGGCCGTTCATAGCCAGACATACGTTATTTCGTTGTTCAAGTCATAAGTTTAGTTAATACAGGCTGTTTAGTCTTATTTTACATTATACTGCGATATTAAGTTTACGAGCAAACCTTTTGTAACGGTATTTAAATAATCATTGCTTGTTGATCATGTGTCAACTGCGAGTTATCTCGTAGTTGGTAGTCAATGTGTTGAAAATAATACAAATTCGATATCTTCTGCAATGAATATAACCATATAAAAAAGAAAAAATCATATCCCCAAGTTTACAGCTCACCATTTACGTCAAATTAGAGTAGCAAACTAATTTTGCCTTTAATGAACTTACTAGTGAACTAATGAAAGCACATTTCCGTTTTTATCCTAACCTCTGATGCCTCCTGAAATAGTTTCGAAACCGCCGATACAGTCAATTTTAGAGAATTTACGCTTCGAATTACTGGACAATCTCGTCGTTTCAAACTTTCACCTTGGTCCAACGAATTCCACGGTAATTTAAGTAATCCTGAATCCCTTGGGATATATCCTACAGTGAATATTTTGGAAAACATCGCGAAATATTTTATCCCAATATCAGTTCTGGCAAGCAGACGATTTCACCGGGATCGGTGGCGATCCAAGCTCAGCAACAAGACGCGAGTAAACTGCCTCTCGAAGTTTAGACACTCCGCATACCGGGTTTGGACAGACCCGTCGGTTTCAAGTCGACGGTTACGTGCTGGTTGTCAGGGCCGTCTTCACGGGTTACAACGCGACGGAATAAGTACGTCCCAAGACAGAAAAGTTCGCGTGACACGTGAGTCGACCGATTCGAGGCATCGTAAGCTCCTAGATTATTGATGTCGTCGAGCTAGTCGGCCAAGTTTTTTCTTTATATGACACGGGAAAAAAATTCCGCGCAGGGTGTAATATCGCTTTCGAGGAAATCATTCGAGCCTTGATGTTGCTGAAATTAGCCCCACTATGATTGTGAAGAGGGGGTATACGTGTACATTTCATGGCATAACTATAAAACCACCCTAAAAATTTCAATCCGTATGTATTGTGATTAAAATAAAAAAGGAACAATTATTTTCCAGGGAGTATAATCTATCCTGCTCTGGAGAAACAGTATTCGTCAACAGGATTTCAGACGTGGAATACTTGGTTCGTTTTCATTTTAATCAGAATACAGAAGAACTGAAGATTGACAAATTTCAGTACACATTATCGAATTTCTTCATTTTCAATAGGTGAGCGTGCACGTGAAAATCCGAAAACATTTTTCCCAATTAATACATTGATCTCGTGCAGCCGAGTGTCGTCTCTTAGCCGATCGCGGGATCCAGGAAAAATTGGCGAACGGAATATAGGGATCGTTAAAATTCATTCCGGTCTGATTCGAAACGCATCGTTTCCCCGGGAAAATTGCAAACACGAGCGTCCGCGATACGCTACTTATTTTAATGCTCCGGATATTCGAGTCCACCCTCGTATGAAACATGTAAATAAAAGAGAGCGTGAAAGCCGTGCCGTTAACGTTGTCGACGTTATTGTGCCCGCTAATTTGAAAATGTGGCCGGTGGCGATCGTTGTTTTTCGCGTGAGCCGGCTATCGCGTCGCGGCATGGAAGTCGACACGCGTGCAGAAAAAATCGGCCATCCAACGACCGTTCTATATACTCGTGAAAAAAACACTGGGGGAAAATAGAAACAAATGAAGTAACAAAAACCGGACGCGTTCGAAGACCGAAACGAGAACGAGAGAATGTTTACGAATAATCATCCGACTGTAAAAAGATTTTTGTTCCGGTTACGTTTTCGGGATGACGCGAGGAAATGGGAGGTGTTAGTTAACTGAAAATTTTCGATGGCGGGATTCGCACGCCTTTTTTTTTTCGTTTTTTAAGTTTCGTTTTTTGAAGTTGAATTGAATATACAGAAGGTGAGAAAATATTTGCACTTTCCCTGATTAAATATGTGACTGAAATTAGGAAGGATGTAACGTTAATTTGTCGTAAATCGGTGACGTGCAACAGCATCGTAAAGATATGTACCAATGATTACGTCCCTTAGAATAATTAAAGTTGCAATTACTGTAATTGCCTTATCGCCGGATATGACATCCAATACTTTAAAAGCTTCAACAGGTAATGTAAATACCTATTCCATTCCTGGCGTTTCATTTCCATTTCTCTCCTCCTTCGAGTCCTTTTTTCGAGTGAAAAAAGTTTGAGCGCGGTAGGATTATTTTACGCGCGTTTCGCGGAAACTGAAAAATTTAAAAAGCTAACGAACTTCTGCTGGATGATAGTCGAATCATAGTAGAATAAATGTTTTGCATAGTGTACAAACTAAACGGAAAATATGAAACATTGGAACTAAAAAACTGATATTTATTCGCCGCTGAGAACGAATTAAGTTGATTTAAGTAGAAACAGTAGTCTATGATCGGACAGACAGTCGACAAAAATTTATTACATAGTTTCGATTAATTTTTTATACGAAGAATCAACCCATTTTCGGTTGTTATACCATAGTCTGCATAAACAAAATTGATATATTTTTCCGAGAATTATTTCCCACGGTTCAAGATCGCGCGTTAATGCGAGGCTAGTAAAAGTCTTCGTTATTCGATCCCTCCCTATCAGTCGTTAAAGTCTAATTCGAAAAACTCGTGACCCACGAACGGGGCATCGTTAGTTAATTACACGCTCGTTAAAATTATCGATACTGATAACGGGCTGCGACGTGCTCCGTGGGTCCCGCAATACCCACCGTGAGTAATTGTAGTTCTATCTGCGTAATTAATATTCGACCGGGCGTGCACGTTGCTAACGTTTTATTGCGCCGTGAATTATGCGTGAGTTTTCCACGCATTTCAATCCATATTTGACGCGTCATGAATTACAATGTTAATGACCGACCTACCAGCGCGGACGTAATAAAGATCCGGTCTGCGGAAAAGACGGGAGTGGACTGTGACTGATTGTGAGTCTGAAATACCATGATGAAAAACGTACAAGGCAGGCAAATATTTTTTTACTTCAAATTAAAATACATATTACTACCATTAAATTTGATTTTAACCAAAAAGTAAAATAATTACGATTAAAAGATTATAAAAAATTTTAATTTATTAGAAAAGAAAAGAAATGTAGAAAGACGTCCTATATTTAAACTCTGTTACCAATTTGCCGAAAAAATTATCGAAATATTCATTGGTAGACCTAACACAAGAAATAATGTAAAAACGTTCGAGTACTAATTAAAATTGCACATATTAGAAAATTCGTAAAACCAAATCAACTGAATAATTTAAAGACCCACGTTACCATGAACCTCTTTCAACACTGACAATTCTATCGCAACTTTTCCTATACACCATTTCATTATCATCCTGTACACATCAGGTCTGGTAATTTAGTTCACGACAAGGGAGGGGATGGGGACACGGTCCAACGACCATTATCTAAACCGGGCGAGAGCTGGATGGGGACTTGGGGGTGGAGGAAGCCATGAAAAATATATTATGCGCTGTCAACATTGTCGTCTTCATTATACGGCGTGGAGATTGAAAGGATGCCAGGAGATCGTCTGCCGGTCACAGCGAAATTCCAGAGGCGAATGACTCGACGAAATGTCCCGTTTGGAACGGGTCACGATAACGTCGGCTTAACTGTCGTTTAGTCCGAGAGTGACCCGATAAAAAGGAAGGCGTGGGAGCGAACGATCATCAGCCAAATCTTTTGTTTCCTGGGATTCGAACTAACATTCACGAGTGCCTACACTTCACTGATTGTCTTTCTCCATTTATCCCCCTGAAACACTTCCTCGAAACATCGAAGTCTCTCGACTCCTGACGGGCACGGAAACATCAGAGGAACCGTTGTACATACAAGATCAGAGAGGGCTAAAAACGTGGAAAGAAGAATGGCAGAAAGGGGCCACCGTTGGTTTCATAAGGATTCCGCGTATCTGCCTCCACGAATCTTCCTGACACCGTGAACCCTACTGAATATTTAAACGATAGACGGATATACATATATTACCCGTGTAATGAGGAGGAAAAACTCGCCTCCGTCCGAAACGGGAACGAAACGAGAGAGAGAGAGAATGAGGAGTGGCAGGAACAGCACAGTAGGGGAGGGTAGAAGAATACCTTAAATGATTCATGAAGGAAAATTAAACGGCGCTTTAAACAGGTCTTCTTGCCAGACCCCGGTTTTCGTTCTCCTAGTCCTCTTTCCTACTGCTCCTACACCACCGCCACCCCCTCACCCCTCTTCAAACGGCTTCAGGCTCCCCTGAAATCGATTGCCCAAGGCTCCTGTTCGTCCGTCTTCCTTGTCTGGCTGTGTCGGATCCATATGCTTGTCTGTTTTATTGTCTCCCGGCTTTCAACGGAAACGTTCCCCCGTAACTTTTGGCGTTGCATTGCCAGCAGTCGGGGTTCATCAGCGTGCACCTCTGTCTCACCTGTTGTGAGAGCCGTCTCGTCGACGAAAATAGAAGTCTCTCTCCTCGACCCTGTCAAGGAGGACAGAGTTGACTCGGGGAACGCCGCGAGCGGACGGTGGCTGTGTTTCCCTTGTAATCTCTACGAGACCCTAACTCCAAGTGAACTGCACCGTTTTTTCTTTAGAGGGGGGAGGTTAATGAATAATTATAGCGAGGAAGGATTCGGGACGGTTCTATTTGAAAGATGAACGAGCAACCTGAGACAGCTTTGGGTGTAATGATCTTGGAAGAAAATTTCTGAGGATCGTTTAACCTTTGAATAACCGTGCCCGGGTCTAGTTTGACACAAGTTTTCGGGATAGCTGAGACGGATATTTTGGATTACGATGACTGTCTTAAAACGACGATTGTTTGTAAATATTAGAACTGGTATGATAAATCGGGTGTCTCGAGAAAATTAATTTTTTAATCGATATTCAGTTCTGTATCCTGAGAGAAAATTGGAAAAAAAGATTTCAAAAGTGTATAAGGACAGATAGAGATTACCTTCATGGTGATCATTAATGATTATAAATTCTAATCAACAATATAGGCTGTACAATTATAGTATAGTTATAATTCATAAACACAAATATTAATGTAATTCATTTTCAAATCATATTGAATACGTTCTATTATTAATGATCAAAATTTACGCTCGCAGTGAGCAAATTCACCGAAGATAAAAAAATCATAGTCTGAAATGAAGTTAAATCACGGCCATGATCGTCGTTCTGCGATCACTGTGATAAATCACTGTCAATGATTTTCTACGCCATCTCTACCGACAATACACATTCGCATGACACCACCGATAGAGTAATAGGATGGAGTTCACGTATCGTATACGTAGACTGTTTCAGAAATCGTAACGGACAACAGTTTAACGAATTTCTAATTGATTCTATTCAGTAGCAATAATCCGTTCTAATTCCCATTTAGATGATCCAGCAGGCGGTTTTCGTATAGTCTCGTCGCCATTAATCGATTCTGACGAGTATATTCTACGAACGAACGACTGAGATCGACCGCAGACCAAAGACATAGACCGTTCCGAGCAACACCGCGCACCCTCCCCAACTCCATCCCCTCAAAAACCGCAGAGACGTCGTCTTTATGCCCATTCCCGAAACGCTCGTTCGTTCCCTTTTCCGCCGGCGGTAATCGCTTTTCATTGTTCTTCCGGCTGATTTCGCCGTGCGCTAGCCAGATTCGACACCGACGCGCCGCAATCTTCCGCGAAGAAAATATAGGGGTCTGGCCATGAAAAGGGAATGGAAACAAAACGGGGCAGAGAGGATTGACAGCACAATACCGTTAATCCTCATTCGTTTCGAAGGCGAACGTCAGCGGAGAACACAGCTCGTCGTCCACCGTCGTCGCGTGACGAAGATTAAAAAGTTTTTGTCGAACACGACGGAACGCAAAAAATCCTCAGAACGGCAGAGCAGGTACAGTGGTAGTGGGATGGGGATGGGGAGGGTGGACGCGTCGGTGGGAACAAGAAGGAGCGGAAGCTGACACACGCGCCGTTGTGTCCGTCAGGGGATGAAAAGAAAAAAGAAGGAAATTTGTGGCCGTCGGGTTCTAATGACCACCGCTGGTCACAAAGCTTTATTAGCCATTTTCTGGTGTCTATGTTGACGGAAGCAATGGTGGTTAAAAATAGTTTACTGGAAAACACTTTCAATCAGCTAAGTCCTCCATAGTCACCAGATCTCTATGTAATAGCGAAAGCATCTGTGCGAAATATTAAGATTCTAAATTGAGAGAAATAAATATGAATAAATCCTATACTCACTTTTCACTCTCACTCCGTATCTACGTACATACATATGTATGTATGTTCCTCACGAAGTGAGCATTCCTCGACAAATATTCAATAGTCGGACGGTAAATCCCTCCGAGCCGGGATCGTCAGGAATTAGATTGAATTTGGGAACAAATACGCGGCGAAGGGCCCACAGTCTCCCCCTTTACCCGTGCCGGATCGAAGGATCGTACAAACGAGAACTTTAAAATCAATCCGGAAGCGAAAGATCCCGCGCGAGCCAGACATAGCTTTCCGCGCGGATTCCCCTGTACCCAAAGGGGTGGATCATTCGATATTCACCGCGTCCAACGAACCACCCCGTTGGTACGCTCGCGCCTAATTGCAAAGTTGGCGAAAACAAGAAGTATCCGGCAAACACGGGACGGGTAAATACAGTCAGGGGGTTCGTTTGTTTAAGAGAGGATAGTAGTGGTGCCATCTCTGATTCTACGGCATAATGGACGAAAAAGCTCCTGTTTGCAGGTCATTATGGCATGTCAAAAAAACTCGGGAACGAAGATTTTCCACTGTGCTTTTTCTTTCTCCTTCTGACCAACCTATGGCTAATAAGACAAAGCTTGTTGGCAGGATATGTTCGAGGGGTGGAAGAAAAAAGAAGAGCGACTGACGCTCCTGGGCGTCATCCCACAGTGAATCACTCGTCGGGAAGCTAATTAGCGTTCGCTTGGACGAGATACATACATGTAACTGAAGTTTACTTGCTATTATTCTTCTTTCCTTTTCGTGTAGATCGACATGGAGCGTGTGTGAGTGGCTACTAGCGTCGATAGCTGATGGTGAATGTATGTATTTACAGATGGATAAATATTCGCTACGTTTACCACGGGTCTCGGAATACTTCCAATGGTTCGGGGAAATATCGGTCATTGGTTGCTTGCTATTACATTTATCGTGGATCGGAGGGGGAGGATTCGTTTTAGCTATTAAATATGGACGCATTAATACGCGTGACCGTGCAGAATTTTACGTTCGCTGTTTCATACGTGGGGCGGTGGAAAAGAATTCTGGACTCGTAGCGTAGATAGAAAGAACGATAGAAGAAAAAAAAATGGTATAATTAAACAAATGGGTACTGAATTAAAACGCAAACATTTTCTAAGACGCTGAAAATGCTTCGAAAGCCTGCTGTTTCAAATTTCTATGAGAAAGGTCTGGTCCCGAGGTGCAGATAAGATCTTTACGAACACTGAAACAAAATTTTACGAATTCGCGATATCTTGTCCAATAACTATAATAATTTCTTAATAAAAGGTTAAGAAGCTACCGAAATACGTATATTTACTCATTTTAACCATTTAACGCCCACTGTTTTACCGGTGCAACACTCATTTTAAAAGTGTATCAAATCCTGTCGCCGCCCGGCTAGTATCTACCATTTGTCGGCAAGGATCCGTAGTTTGGTTTATGTAAAGTAGATCACCACGTTCACAGTTGAGAAATACAAGTATTCCATCGAAAAAGAAATAGAGACAGAAAAAAATATAAAAAACTATATCCGTTTAATAGCGATATTCTTCTCGTATCAATTAAGGGTCTAGGCGTCAATGTTAGTTAATGACTATCGTCACGAAACCCTAAAATGACCACAATAATTCTCAAAGTGACAATCTGTCAGCATATGTTTAGAAAAAGATTTCTTACTTAATTTACCCTGTACACCATAATATGAATATTTACACTGCAATTTTTCACACAAACCACTGCAGAACCCTATGAATGTTACCAATATGACGACAAATTTGTCATGGAACGTTTCCATTTTCAAACTAACTTCGGTTCACGAAAACACGATATCCCTGGAATCGCACGTTCCCGAGGGCGTTACAAATATACCTCTGTTACCGAAGGCATTAATTTTTGATCGCAGACTCGATTAGACCGTGAACTTGATTAAATTTTTTTTCCACCCCACCCCGCCCACGGCGAATAGATATTAAAGCCGGAACCGGACGGAACTTCATAAATCTGGACAAATGGAATTTCCCGGAACCGGCTTCCTGGCCCATTTTTTGTTTATGGAGAAATATTAACGCGAGTTAGCTTTTCCCATGGTAGTCCTCCGTCCTCCGCGAAGGCTGGATTCTTTGATTAGCGATTCCGATGGATGAACATATACGATCTCTGAGCCAATCGTAAATATGTTATATGTAGTACCTCATAACCGCGGTTCATACGGAAGCATGAATGCCCGATACACCCCCGGTTATCGTGACTGATCTACTCGCGGCTCCATCATCGTTCCTGCACCGTCACTCGAATTAACATTTTAATTAGGGACACGCGACGACCAGCTGCCTTGTACGACCCGTTAACCGGCACCCGTCAGCGATTTTACAAGTTACTACTATAACTGAGATCAGAAGTATTCGGATGGTAAGAAATTAAAAGTATACTAAGATATTCAGGCTGTTCTCATATCTATGCTCAGCAAGACAGATTCAGATAATACAAGATAACCTCAGGCCGGGTAGTACAACCGGGCAGGAGACGCTTCTATGTATAAGAAAAAAATAAGTCAAAAAGAAAAAAAGAATACCCTATTTCGTTTCGAAGTTTCACTTTCGAAAAAATTGAATTTCAAGCGAAGTATTCGTGTTGGAAATAAGTAGAAACCGCCTGCAATCGACAGACGCGTTACCCAAGTCTTATTCTACTGGCTATTTTTCAAGTTCGATTATCTCGAAAACTAAGCATACCACGGAAAAATGTTACTCTTTCTTCCGATTTATATTTTTTTTATAGAATTTAGCCTTTTAGTTTATTCTACATTTTCTATTATATTATTCTATGTTTATGACATAGTATACACATCTAATATATTATGCAATATAATTCAGTATAATCGAACGCTGGTGGTTCAAGTATTACGTACAATTACACAATTTCTACGTTTCGGCTACACGAACATTTTTACTTTCCTCCGTAATGTAACTGCGAGACCGAGCGATTCTAGACGTTATCGGGCGATGAACATATACGATCAACCTTGAACTTCGTACCGTTCGCGTAATAGGAAGAAAAAAAACATCGCTGCAATTCGAGCGCTCTTCGGTCTGTCTCGACAAAACCGTTCGTCGTTCGGGAAAAATAAAACCGGGGATTGCGCAATGTCGCGCAAGTTAACCGTTAATTGCACCGTACAAAGTTACGTATTCTGCCTCGGTCACGACCGACCGACCAGGGAGGGGGGAATTATTCCGTAATTGTCACAAAGAGAATACGCGCGCAACGGTTGCGCTTCGTTTCCCGTTACTCAAAGAGCAGCCAGAACGGCCGCGTGGAACTCGTGACTCGGGCTGCGGTTTTTGAGCGTTTGATCGGTTAATTAATAGAATCTGTTTTCGAATCCATCCACGGTGGCGGGCTTAAACATTCGACAACAAACGGGGCTTCTGTATTTATCGCGGTGACGCCGCCTCTGTGGCAAGCGTCAACAACTCCTGTCCATGATTCAACCAAAGTGATACGATATTTCAATTCGATATTTCCATAGGGTCCGTAAGCGTTCGTTTGTTCCGAACAAAAGTATCTCGAGAATTCAACGTATCGGTTTTGAACGCCATTCGCATACTATGTATATCAAGAGCACATCGTCCCCCACGAATAAACATATTTTTCCATTGGTTTTCTAACACTCCAACGAACCGATTTCGATTAATTATTTTCCTAACAATTTTCCAGTATGTACGTGTGTGTTATGCTCGCTGGAAAAACGGTATATCATCGATCTCCGACACACAAACGATTCCGCGCGTGTTTTCGTGCGCAACCGGAGTACACGATTAAGCTTGATATATTGCTATTTATATATCAGCAAACTCTAATCTAATAACGTGCAAATATATCTTACGACGACTCCGCGCATAAACCAACAACGTTATCGCCGAAACATGATAGAGCTCTGTGTACATACAATCTCCTGAGCAAAGAAAACCGGGACGCTGTTTCGGGATTATGAACTACCAGTTAGTCTCACATCTGAATGTCCTTAAATCCACCGTAATCTGTGATGTACGGCGTCGCCTTGTAATTGCACCTCTCGCGAGAGGTTGATGCATAGAACGCAACAAAAGGTACCTGTTGTATACAGGGTGTTCGACCACCAGTAGGAAAAAATTTAAGGGGTGATGATTCTTGGAGGCAAAATAAGACGGAAATCGAGAGTAACGAAATTGCGAAAAATGTTGCGTTTGTTAGTTATAAACGTTTACAAATTCACCCAAATGATGGCAATCCGCACGGCACGGATAGTCAGCGGGGCAGGGTTCGTAAGGGGCGTACTGTCACTCCAATGACTCAACGACGTGTAGGAAAAGTAGGTAGAATAACTATCTACTTACCCGGTAGAGCATGTCGACAACTTCCTACGGCGGTATTTGATTCGAATTCACTTGTATTGTCCTGTCTACGAGTAGGTATCCATGAAGTTAATCCGCACATGCACATAAACGACAGAAATCCGCGAAAAATGTTCACACACTGCGCGACTAATTAGACCCATGCTTGGTTGCTCCGTTGCTTTTACCACTGTACACGTTGCACAAACATAACACCTTGGATAATTAATTTATAACTACTATTTATCCTTATTTAGAACCGACAATAATTAATTTACACTATTTACGATAACCACGTATTCTAACTACTAAATAATTACAACGAATAATTTGCTTCCATGTTTCAGTTAAACCGAGAATTTATCATTTACACTGCAACGAGATCTTATTGACCGCCCGACAGAAACAGTTCGTCGTCGTCGTCAACTTTAATAAAACTTTGTAACTCCAGACAGACATTACCATTGTTTTTGAGCGGGAAACAGAAACGCGGCTCTCTCTCTCTCTCTCGGGCTCTAATAACTGGGTTCTACGTCATTGCATCAGCCTAAAGAATCCAATTCTGATTGCTGATACAATGACAAAAAAAAAACAAAAAAAGATATTAAATGTGACCCTACTCTTCTACTTTTATCTCACAGTCTAACCTCCAAACGAAACATCAAACATTCTGGAATAATCACCTCGGTATCGAATTAGGGATTTTCGATTTTAACTCGATTCTTCAGAAGATCGATTCCCTTGGGTAACACGTCACTGCCGTCTACAACACTACACTAACGGCCAAAAGTATGGGACCAAGTCTGATAATTAAAAAAAGAAGAAACTATTATTCTACGACGAGTTAATGAAAGTAACGTGTTAAAACTGATGTGAAGTGATTTGCATATGTACTGATTCCGTAAAACTTTTGTTTTATCATAACTGTACCATCAATCACGGAACTCTGGTTCCATACTTTTGATCGGTAATAGTATATGTGTTATACATGGCAGTGACGTGTTACTCAAGGGAATCGATCTTCAGAAGAATCGAAACGTAACTGACCATCCCTATCACAGACACCGTCCCCTAACCTCATATCCCCGGAGAGGACCAACATTTACGTGACGTTTTTCCTATCAACGTTTGCCATAGCCTGTTACTTTATGATATTCAAAGGGCACAGCAACCTATGCATTCCATACGTGTATCCCAGACACGAAATAAGAAAACTAGGTCGACCCTAACCAAACCGTATCACTTCCACGACACCCAATTAAGGCAGTCGGTCAGATCTTTCCGGTCCTGTCCCAACCAAACGGGGACAGCTCGTCTGCATGGTCGGTTCGTTAACTCCGCTGGATAAAGTCGATGGTTCTCGATCCGGTCTTGTGAAGCAGACAGCTGTGGAAAACACGAGTGTACTCCCTACTGTCTGACCTCCGGCATCGATTATGACACGTGGACTAGAACGGCGCCGGATGAGCGTTAGTTGAACGAAGAGGAGAGCAATGGTATCGCCCGCAAGCCGAGTAGAGGGGATCTCCCCACGCAGAGTCGCGCTCGATCTGCGGCCAATTGCGCATGCGCGCTCCGAGAAAACATCTTCACGGTTCTTACCTCTTTGGTCGTCTGTCGTTTGGGCACCTGACAATTTCGTGTCTACGCGTCTCGTGTGCTCGCCGAATAACATAAACTTAAGCAACTGTATCTCCGTAAAGAATTAATACCTCTGACGGAACATTCGAATCACGTCTGAACAGTTCCATGGACAATTCGTCGGTGACAGGAAATCGATACGTGTCGAAAAGAAGTTCGTGTAACACACGGCCAGTATATAGAGTATTACTCACGGTCTGTCCGGCTGTGATTTGCGCACCCTCATCTCAGCATTCTGGATCTCCTCGGCTCTAGTGACGCTCTTGGTCCTCCTTAACCTCACCCTGGTGTCGTTCTCGTGTTCCGTGGTCATGATGCTCTGCGATGGGGGGCCAGCACGATGGAAAATAACGGTTGTGTATAAAGACAGAGACCGATCTGGACGAGGTTTTCACTTGCACTGTCTCTCGCTGCCGTCGCGCACAACGATTTCCGAACGTTTGGAAATCCCGAAATGGGGATTTGAAAGTGGAGCGGTACGAAAGAGACGTTTTGTTCCCTTATCTCGGTACGTCGAACACGCGACAAGTGTTTACGAACGAACGGTCACGATGGTACTACCGGCATTCATCGTCTCTTCTATCCCCGGCGGTCTCTCTGTGTTTATCTCTCGGTGTTTCTTGGCGATAACGACGTCGTTGCCAAGCACGGCACGTTTTTCGCATGAAGGACGAGCGTCACACAGCGCCCGAGTCATGCCGAATACTTTTTTTGTGTACGTACAGAGGGCGCACGGATGAATTTTTTTTTTCTTTTTCGCGGCTTGTCAAGAGCTGTTGCGTAAGATCTCCGGTGAAAACGGTGACGGGGATTAAGGCGGGAGTACAGGAATGTTTTGTCAGACTGATATTCGGCCCTTCGATATTTTGCTTTTTGATATAGTATGGATCATACTGTACCACAGCCTTCGTTTCGTTCAGTGTTTTTCAACCTCTTTCATCTCACGGCACACTTGAACCTATAGTTAAACTTGCAACAATGATGTACCACGTATATTCAATTTGAAGAGGTTTTAATTTTAATATGTACACTTATTGTGCTTTAGACTTCTTTCGAAATTAATTTAATTATACTTAAAAAATTTATCGCGGCACACCGATTGAAAGTCACTGGTTTTGTTGATTGTTCGGTTCGTAACTGGATAAATAGTCGATTTTGTAGATATCGTGCAAGGGTCACCGATTAAACGATACCTTGAGATATTGATCTTTATACTTTCACAGAGAAACCGAGAGAATTATGAGATATAAATAGTCAAGGTCGTTGAGTTATTACAGATTACTAATGGCAAAGTTTATGATCGATGTAGAATACTTCCGTGTTGGGTATATACCCAGGTCTTGGTCATTCGTAATACGTGTTGTATGAACGTGAGTCGGACAGTTGTTACACGGAATTTTGTTATTTCTCTGTAAAACGAGAAGTTAGAGCGCCTGGAAATGTTGGAACCAGGAAAAAATTGAGCACGTTTATTCACTTTCGTACTGAAAAAACAGGGAAATAAATGAAAATTGCGTTTTATTTGGAAATTCGAACTGCTAAGAAGAAATAAAACATTCGTACAGATTCTTATTTTATTGTTCTGTGTATTCACGAATACCATAAGTAAAAACTGCAGTCGGCTTACGAATAATCACTTCCGTTCTTGAATTGCGATTTATCGCGTGCCCGATACAGGGTGTTAATAAAAACGTGGGACACTTTCACAAAGTGGATTCTACGTGCAAAACTAAGATCAAAATAAAAAAAATTACGAAATTGCGTTCGAGACTTGGTCCAAAAATATGCGTCAAAAATGTCTGACGTAAGGGTGTTATTCTACTTGAGGGTTGCGTTCTTCAACTGTTTCACGAGTTGGTTTCATTCATTTCATTTCATTTCATGTCATTTCATTTCATGTCATTTCATTTCATTTCATTTCATTTCATTTTATTTCATTACATTCGACTAACAAGGAAATGTCTCCAGGTGTAACGTTGGCTTTTTAATGAGGTTCAGCACAGTGATAGAGCTTGGAATTCCGAAGCCAATGATATTTGTTTCAGCTCCGTACAGCCATTCGTTTACGAGATATTTAATATTAAAGTTGTAGCGTATATACAGGTTGTTTCTAAACTAGTGGTACAACCCGAATGGTTATGATTTTACATGCAAAAATAAACCGAAACTGTAGGACACAATTTCTTCGTACGATGTTTCATTTTCGAGAGACAATCGAATTTGAAAATCTGCTCGATACGCGTGCAACTGAATAGGACTTGGTTAACGGGTGTGTTCACTACATTCTGTTTCTATTTATTCTTACCGCGAATAAACACGTATTAGATGAATTTCGAAAATTGATTATTACTTATCCTGAGCACGCTGTTTATAAAAAGAAATATTTTTAAAAATTGTTTAAGAGTCTTAAAATGCCTATTGGTTCTTGATTTTATGAAGAAAAAAAAATGTACAAGATACTAAAAAAGATCCAATGAGCGGGTTAACAATTAATAACTCGGAAACAAATCCTCGAATGCAATCTCGTGATTCTTCATTTTTGATTTTATATTTTGGCCTATAGAATCCACCCTGTGTGAAAGTTTCCCACATTTTTATTAACACTCTGTACATGACGCTTTGACTCGTGTATAATTCAATTATTCCAATTGTAACTCTAAAATACGAACGGACATAAAGAGTTTCGCTAAGAATTTTCCTTCTTCGTCTCGTTGCTGCAAGAAGCTGCTGCCCTTCACGTATACGATACCTACCCAGATGTAACGAGCGTAACTACGCGGAATCGTGTATAATCTTATGCGAGAATCTCGGCCCTAAATGCTTGGTCTCCGATGGGGAGGCTGGTTCGCGTTCATTTTTATAGTCGTTCCTGGATAACGGCGGATAGAGTCCGCAATGAAAATAGCTAATTACCAGCGTATCGTAATCCGGGCTTTACGGGTTGAAACTCCGTATTTTACAGCGGGTAGTTACAATTTGATGGTACTTCCCGTTCCCCATGACCGACCTCTAATAAAATGTAATTCCCTAGCCGGGATTTCACGAGCTAATAAGAAAACCAATGACGCGACCGTTTCACGCCGTTTTCTCGTCGTTAAACATCCCTCTGTTGGTATCGCTCAACCTGGCTGCTGTTCTACTTGCCAAATGCACAATATCTTCCGTGGAATTCACTTCGACCAGTGGGTGGGACTGATTACAATGGATACTGATGAAATTCAAACAATATATATTCGTGAATTATGAAACGTGTATTGATACTTTCATAGAATCATCAAATCGTCACTGATACTTTCGTAGAACTAACAAGAAGGTATCAATAATTTCGTATAAATATAGAAGGTACATTGATTCAATTCGATATCCACGTCTTTCATATTATTCTGTACCTAATCAAAATTTAGTCTATTTCTCTGTTTTTCTAAATTAATAACACTAACTCTGGCCATACCATTAACAATTTTAAACAAAATACCCACTAAGACTTCGAGACGTCGCAAGCTTTTACTCCTCCGTGTTTGCCGTACTCCAAAGAATTTGCATTCGACGTGAAAGGTCAGGAGTGACTATCCGGTGAACGCTCGAAAGTTCCGGAGTAAATAAACCAGGGTGCAGACTAAATACACGTGAGACAATTTTGCGTGTCAATTACAGGACCCTTCGAATCTTTAACCGGCTTGCCACACACACGCGCATACACACACACCTCCCCCAAGAAAGACGACGACAGAAAAGCTAATTACGCGGATGCTACACTACCCGGAAATCCGCAAAGACACACGGGAAACGCACAGGAAATCAGACTTCCCCCCAGCCCCCTTCCTCCCAATTTCCACATTAAATTACGTGGGGTAACGCCCTCATCCCGGTATCCTGCGGAGTCGTTATTAACCGTGATCTCCTGACAAGCTTCTTCGCGAGTCGCTCTCAAACTCGTCGTAAATTATCCTCGCCACACAGCGACGCATCGAGCTGACGGTCTACACCCCGCGGAACGAAGTTATTCACACTTCCTGAGGCGGGCTGGATGAGTTTGACACCGGGTACACCACCGGTTGGATTTTGCAATATAGAAAACGGAATACCGTAATTAACGTGCACCGAGCCGATGAATAATTTATCGTCGTGAAATGCAACCCGATGCAGGGAAAGGGGAACTTTCGCGGTTCAAAGTATCGACTCAGGAAAGTTTGTATGTGTTCTGGGAGAGATGGTATTTCGTCCAGGGAATGGATGATAATTACAAATAATATGTAGAACGCTTATTATTCATTCGAACAAGGAATATTGTCCTGTTTCAGCGTAAACTTTTTTACCGTAAAGTGCAAAGGTACCTACATAAAAAAATGCTTGACCAGAATAACGACTAAATTCCCTGTTCTATTATCTAGCGTTTTCACTTGCCAAAGTAGATCTGATAAATGATCCAAGCTGTACTTGCAGTTCCGTGGAACAAGAGACTGATCATGTACTGCGGCAATGTCCTTTATTCGACAAACGAAGAGCGAAACTAATTGATGATTGACCACGAACTCGTGGTTTTTCTCTACCATTATCGTATAATGTGATACTCTACAAACCCTCAGTAGCAATATGCTATTTAGTACATACGTATTTCAACGAATGCAATAGAAAATTTCAGGAAGTATTGTATTGATGAATAAACATATCAACAAGTTTGCAATAAATGTACACGTTTTACAAGAATCATCTCCACACGAAGTTTAAAACTGCATTAATAAAAAAAAAAATTCCCCATTCCGGTGTGACAAGCTTCCTTCCTATTTATCTCCGATGCAATTGCTAGAAAACACGAAACCAACACTCTCATTGTTCCAGCAACGTAATAAAAATTTAAGTTGATTCACCGTTGAAAATGTCATTTTCACCACGGATCAGAAATCATGATCAAGCCATTAATTTCCCTCGAGTGCAATAGGAATCGCATACTTTTCCCAAAAATGAGGGAACGTTACCAATCATCTAACACCGTCGAGCAGCAGCAGTGTTAACTCAGAACAACGGTACATTGGAGTACGTCCAATTTCACGATGGATAAAAAAAGCCACGATTACAAAACCCTTGAATGGCACGTCCATCACGCTTGCAACCAAGTATCCCCCTGGCCCCTTTGGTATGTGAACGGTAGTTACTCGACAGAAACATAATCCCAAAGCAGAGTAGCGGACCAAACAATCGAGTGCCTACCTAGATGTTGCCGAACCGAGAACCTCGTCGAATTAAACCAGCGTTACAGAACCAGCTTTCCAGCGAAACCTTGCGCCACTCCATTGGCACGTAGCTCTAGTACTGAGACTACGGTCGAAAGTCTACATTCATTCTCTGTTTCGCGTCGTTTTCCACGGTCGCACGTTCCCAGACGGTCGTTGGGGGCGTGAGCGACAGAAGGGGAGGATAGGGGGGTTGGAAGCAGAAAATACAGTAGGAGAAAAGCCGTACTAGCCGTTTACGAACTCCCTTTATGACCAACCACGGATATTACTGAGCACGGTGGCGAGCACGTTACTCTACATACGTAGTTACACGTCGCCGGGATCTCCGCAGACATCTGCGGACTCGAACGTAGGTAGAGGTAGGGTAGTTTCCAGGATTCGGAGTTGTGCTTATGCCCGGAAAACCCTTTTACTGGCCGGTTCGCGCCGACCGTGAGATCTAATATCCCGTGGGACGATTTCAAAAAACCTTGCCACGCGACGACCGTAATAAAACTGTGTACGGGTGGGGATTGGAAAACGGAGAATTTGGAAAATTGCGCGACGGGCAACCCCCTAAACTGTGGACAGTCGATTAAACAACAGGATCACGCGTTGTTACCACTACATATAGGGAGAATCCTTCTTCGATACGGGGTTGAATTGCAATAACGACGGTTCGTGATCTCGTGATCGTACAGAGTGGCAGAATAAAAATGGGGGATTCATGGTGAAACTGTGACACGTTAACGAGCATCAAGATGGTATTAACACGTTCCGTGCCATATGTACCACCGGTGGTACACGCGGCCTGAATGGAAAGTTTAATGTGTGTTCTGGAACACCGTGTTCCAGGAATGGGTTTATGGCATCGACGAGGCGAGCGAGGATTTGTAAAGGCTTTGTCCTGCACATTTGGTCGCCAAATGTGCACGGTACGATATTATTTTATACTACCAGCAGTTTTTAGTCACCCTCGCGCCAAATTAGTTAACGGTCCATGTCATAAACCAGGGCTTTCCGAAGGGTATCGGGTCGCTGTTGTTCGCGCTTCGGCTCGCAGGGAGCCTCGCGTACGGTACCTGGAGGAAAGTCCCCAAGGTTGCCAAACTGTCGTCCACCTTAGCGGGCATTTTACATTTCCACCCCCACGAAGAGGTGCGCTGAGGGCGGACTGTGAGAGTGGGGGGCAAGGGCTTCACCGAGGAGGCTTTCAGTCTTACAAACTTAGATCAGATTCAATCAGGACTCCAAGGGAGAAAGATCAATCTCATTTTGAGCAGTCAGTGTGACTGATAGAACCAAACTGGTGCTTGTGTGTGTACAAGTCAGTCTTGGTTTCTTGAGCAGGGACAGCCCCTGAATATTCACGCGTCCAAGTGTTTGTTATATATTAAATACAGTCCACTAGTTTTTGTTGAACCAAGTTTCTCATTTACTGTCCGAGTTTGTGTAACCATTCGGTACGTTCTACATTCGGTGCATCTCCAACATTCGGAATCATTGCGGGCGCGAACAATGTGTACCATCGGTGGTACATGTGGCACGGAACGTGTTAATGTCGAAATGTAATTTAAAAGACCGACAGCCTCTATTAACAAAAGACACACATTTTCGGTAATTTATTACTTAACCCCTTGGGTACATTTGACGTCTGAGACACGTCATTCACTTTTTTCCCCTAAGAGCGGATGACGTGTCTAAGACGTCAAACCAAAAATTAAACTTTTAGGTACATTTGACATCTGAGATACGTCATTTTTTTTTTTTTATTGATCAATTTCATTCATCAATAAAAATATCACACTCTGCATAATTATTAGTAATTGTTTTTTTTTATAAATTGAATTTATTTCATTTAGTTTTATTTTGTTGTTATTAATTTATTTTTGTTTTGCAATTCTAATTAGTTGAAGACATCTTAATACTACATATGTCACCAATATTTTAGAAATAAATACATTCTTACGTAAAATGTACTGCCTTTACATACTACTCCAAGCAACCAAAAATTATTTCCGTTCCACATGCAAATATTTTCTCAAATAAATCCGTACCCAAGGGGTTAAAGAACGAAATAAAGATTGTCTGGCTACGTACTGCCTTTTTCACTGTGGCACGGAACGTGTTAACCACCGTGACGATGAAGCGTACTTTAAGGTGTGTCTTCAAAAAGCCCTGTTAACACTTAACTTACAGTTTAAACCCGTATTAAATCTTCTGAGGGTACTACAGTTAATCACCGCCGCCTTACAGTTAATCGTGAATAACACGCGATCAAAACAAATGAAACAAAAAATATTTCATGAACTGTTTGTATCCTACAGTGGAGACACACCTTTATGTAGACACTTTGATCATGGATTGACGCCAATATCTGGCCACTAAGCGGCTCGTTAACGCGGCTTTCACGAGCTCTACAAACCGATCTAGACGATCGTTCGCGCGGCCTTCTACAACCGATTACGTGGCCGATGATAGCGCGTGATTAAACGTCACACACGTACCGCCTAGTGAAAGGAGTAAAAAGATAGGGAAAGGAGCGTGTAGATTAGCAACGATGTAATCGTTATAAAGGGTGTCCCAAAATTAACGAAAGATTTGAATTTGCCGCCATTTGCGCAGCAAAGTGTTGGCAACCCTAAAAAAAAAAACAATTCGACAGCTGACAGTTTAGGGTTAGTAAAAATGGAGCGTTACACTATAGAACAACGTGTCTTCATTATTGAACAATATTTCAAAAATAATGAAAGCTTGGCGGCCGCAGTTCGAAAATTTCATACAAAATATGGTCGGAATAGTGTTTTAACTTCGTCAACTGTGAAGAGATTAATTGAAAAATTCAGGGAGACTGGATCCGTTGGAGACGCCAAATACACTGGTCGTCCAAAAACAAGCCGTTCAAAAGTCAATATCGAAGCAGTGCGTGAGAGTGTCGGTGACAATCCAGGAACCTCAATTCGGCGTCGTGGACAAGAATTGCAAATTTCTGATGATATTGATGTGGCCAATATGTGGTTTCAACAAGACGGTGCCACATGCCATACAACCCGTGAAACAATTCAATTACTGCATGAGACATTTCCAGGTCGTGTACTCTCTCGTTTCGGTGATCAGAATTGGCCCCCTAGATCGTGTGATTTAACACCATTAGATTTCTTTTTATGGGGTTATTTGAAATCACAGGTCTATGTCAGCAAGCCCACAACCACCCGTGCATTAAAGGAGGAGATTCAACGCTGCATCAACGAAATTCAGCCACATTTATGCAAAATGGTCATGGAAAATTTCGACAAACGAGTGCGTATGTGCATGCAGAGCCGTGGAGGCCATTTGCCCGATGTGTTATTCCATAAATAACCCTATCCTATGTACTTTATGATTCAATAAAAAAATAACAATCAAAAGACTAAAACCTGTGTTTTCTATTTAATTCAAATCTTGCGTTAATTTTGGGACACCCTTTATAATGTACATATATACAATATATATACACAGCGATTCCTAATGATCGAACGATACCGCTCGAATTCCGATCAACGTGGATAAATTTCTAATGGAAGCACCTTCGGTTCGAAAATTATGAGTTATACGGATCAAACGAGGGTTTCTAACTGGATGGGTAAATCGAGGTTACGTTCCCAATCGAAAATCGCTCAAATGCTTGAAAGCTTCGAAGCACGTTTCGTAAATTTCAAAGGAAAAAAAGAAACAGTGTATCGTTTCCAGCGTGTACGAAATGATGTAGGAATTCCTGTATCAGTCTTATGGATCGGTCAACGTCGACATAAGTTTAGATTCCGTCGGGTATCGAGTGCCATTCCCTTCATCCTCCCTCTCGCCCCCGATATGTCAGCCGCCGCAGAAAAGGAGGATCGGCTTGAACTTTTGCCAGCCTCGGAAAGTTTCGCAATATTGGTCGAACCATTCCCATTCTTGGATTATTGCCTCCTTGTCCTGTAAAACTACCCTTGAGCGGATTCACTGACCGACTGTATGCGAGATTCGCACTTCGTATTCAGAAATCGTCTAGCGGCAGGGGCGTGACACCGAGCGCGCTCATCCTTCGCCGCCTTGTCGAAATACTCTCAACACCGAAACTTGCAACTTGATGCATTGCAATCGCCCGAACGGAATCGTAAATAATCGCTTGTACCCCCATTTATACGCGAATATCTCGTTATAATGTATGTTTGCTGCTGGGAAAATAATACAAATGAATAGCGATTGTTCCTATGGATTATTGGAGATTGTTTATTCGTGGCTCAGGGCTCGGAGATGGTCGAGAATCTAATTAATAGGCTGCGGCTGTTTATGCATTCATAGCATCCTTCAACTTGGAAATTGCAATGAAATAAAATTATGTACAGTATTTTTATTGTGATTTTTACTGGAGAAATAAAAAACTATTTGACACGGTGAACATACACTTCGATACACATTTCATGTGTACGTTTTATGCGAGGTACGACGTAAAACTTTTGTTTTTTCTCTGAGGGGTACAAACCAAAAAGTACGATCGAATACAAAGTGCATTTCAGTGACAATATACATATAAAAAATACAAATCAACTTATGGTACTACAATTGGGAAATAATGTAGGTGCTAATAAAATTTTACGAATCAGTCAGTTTGACTAGTTTGGTAGTTCTAATCTTAAATTGCTATTCCACATTTCTTATTTGCTTAGTGCACTGGGAACCGTCTACTATTTAATTGTACCGCTTATTGCCTGATTGCTGATTTTTTATAGCGAACATTTTCGTTTCCACTGAATGGGTAATACACATAAGATTTGTGTGATAATTAATGTGTTACGTTATAAGGAATTAGCAAGGCATATCGATCATTAAATCGCGACAATGAATCGAGCCATTTTCAAAGGTAGAGCATTCATCGAGCCCTGAGCCACGTTTCTCGAGTAATAAATACTGAATTAATAATACTCTCGTATGAGTGGGCCAACGAAGGAACATGTTCGAGCGGTCGTTTCGAACGTGAAATTAATCCGACTACGGTAGGGCCGCGATATTTCAAAGTGCTGAAAGCCTGTCGATACAATGGCAGCGGCGACGTCGAGCCGCGCCGGAATTTGTCCCTCCTTCGGGATACTAAATAAATTAGACCAAAGTCCACGCCCAATTGGGATTCCGTGAGCGGTTTTTCACAGAATCCACGCTGTCTCCACCCGCAAAAAAAGAAAAAAAAAAGGCTGCACACGCCAACGCATATACACCAAAGGCGCGGCGTCGAGCTTCAATTTCTTCGCGCTGGTTCCCTATACATGTATGTACTGTATGTATACCTCTGTTCCGTCGACGTACTAGATTAGTAGGTGTGCCAAACAGTAGTCCACTATTATTCGTAAAATTCTTGTATTGGTCTCGGAATAATTCAAATACCTATCCTATCCTAACGATACTCATTGTTCCCATCATTAAATACAAAGGATCACAAAGGTATTCTGAATGAAAAATCCATCGGCGCCATATTAAAACTACAGTAAATTATCGATGAATGTCGAAGGCTCCCCGGCACGCACAATTAATGTTCATACGTCATCCCCACCATTGGAAGGGGTGGATGTACCTGTAAACACTCATTGTCAGTGCCGAGGAGTCTTCGAAAACTCATCGATGATATATTATATACTTGGTATACCTAACAACATGTGCGCCTGCCCGCGTTTACATATAATTGCATCTTCCAAGCAACAGCTACGCCAACACGAACGTCGGTTTCAGTATTTTTGAGTTTGCGATCTATTTACAGCCGACCCGATATCCCAGTTTAAAGGAAACGGCGCAGCTATCCGCAGGGAGATTTGAAAAATACGCGATCGCATACAGAGCGAGGCGGTTACCGCAAATCCACCGATCGAGCTCGCACTGAAAGACCACTTATGGCGAGAAAGTATAACGCGGACTTTTCTCCGTTGAATCGTAGAGGGGTGAGCTTCCTCTCCGCGAGCTCGCCTCGTCTCCGCGGTGGCAAATGTAAATTCCAACGAAATCCCTACCCCGCCACCGTAATAACTTCATTTGTACCGTGGATGACGAGGTACCTACAGCCAAAAATAAAGGAACGCGGAATGAAAACCCACGCGAAGACTACCGCGAGAATTTATTACACTCAATTTATTTGTTTACGGGAATGAAAATAAGACCTGCGGGCGGACTTAATCATCCCGCTAATACCTAAATCCGCTGGGGAACGAAGAGAGGCTTCTTGAGATCGCTTGTACAGGCGTCAAACTTCTGTGAGATCCTGATCAAATAGGAATTTTCAGTTTTCAAAGGATACCCTGTTTGGTAAATAATTCTTTTCCCACGCAATATCGTGTGTCATGTGTAAAACATGTATTTTGTACATCTGGTGTGCTAACAATGTTATCTGCGGTTTCCTGCGTGGGTACTTTCCACGTAGGTCTAATTTCCAGAAACTATACGGTTTTTGCAGTTCAAAAGAAAAACAGATTCTGCAGAATCAAGTCGGAGATTCGATGTTTAAATATACTCGCGTGTCTCGTGTAATTATGACGTAAATTGTTCAGCAGACGTTCCACGGATCGATCGATCATTATTGTTAATCTATCATTTGTGCCTGAATTGGCTGCACGCAGGCTTGGTGTGGCTTAAGGATCGCGCACTAAGGGCCAACGTGGGAGATCGGTTTGAGTCCCGGAGAGCAAAGGAGGGTGCGGCCTGCCTGTAGCATGATCCTTCCTAAGCCAAGGCTAAGAGGCTATTAGTTAGCTCTGGGAGCAGCGACGTAACCCCAAAGACTAACACGGTACTTACACCTTCCCTGCTTCGTAGAGATCGCAAGATATTCAACCAACTCTCTCTCTCTCTCTCTCTCTCTCTCTCTCTCTCTCTCATTCCGGAATGTGTTTGCACGACATGGAAGATGAGACCGGGGCGATACTCTCCGCCGGGAATAACGTCCCCGGGCAAGATCAACGATAAGAAATTAATATTAAAACAAACTTCTACGTGCATCGGTTCCACGGTTGCTCGCCCCGCGGAACAATTAGAGATACAATCTGCCTCGATCTCGGATTACGTGTAAATGAATTCTCGACGGAATTCCGAAGCTGGTGGAACTAATTAAAAAAGAAAAAAAAAGGAGATGAGCAACAAACACCGGTCCAATTTGTATTTTTTAATCCCGCCATTTGTTCCCTCATCTGTTTCTTCGGCCATTTCATTTCCCTGGGCGAGATATTCTTGATCTTCAGAGTGCATCAAGATGTTCGCTTGGTTTTTCCCTCTCCCTCTCTTTCTCTCTGTTAGTTACGATTGCTGGTAAATCTTGGACAAATAAAAAGTACATATTGCTCTTTTAAAATAGACCATTAGCCTTGGAGTTGAAACAGACTGATTTCAAACATCATATGTCTTCGTATCGTTAGCCCTTGTTTCACGTTAATCTCGATTCAAGGAAATTTCGATATTCGTGGAAATTACGTGCACTATCTCAGGAAGTATATTCCACACTGTGCATCCGTGACGGGATGTTGTAAATTTCATGTGGTCGCATGTTCGAGGATGAAACGTTATTATAAATCGACGAGCTATCGAAGGACAATCCATTATGCACAACTTCCGGAGAAGTCCGTCCCAAGCATCTAATCTTGCCCTTTGACCCTTCCCCTTCCCAACGGCGTTTAACCTATATACCACCCATCCTATCCGGCGCCAGGAAATCTCCGCAAAGCGGATTAGTAGTCAGGGCACGTCCGTTATTAGCCATTCGGCCGGATGTGGTCTAAAACTAGTAAAATCAAACTTGCGCCTTGCGAAAACGATCCTCCTATTTAGACTGATTTAGAGCACGATCCGTACGACGAAGGATGGGGGAAAATTTTCCCCATATATTTCTTTATTCTACAATGCATGAAAATATAAATCGTTTACCTTTCGGTTGACTTATTTATTAATACAAACAAATAGTAATTTGCAGACTCCTGTATTTTGCTGGCAAATGAAACTGAATTAATTTTCCGACGAGTTTCGATAACCCCGAAACCGCATGGTTCTACAAATACACCCGGAACTTTCGTAATGAACCGCAGAAACTCAAATAGAAACGCGGATTAATGTAAATGTTAGATGCTTACAGATGTAAAACAGGCGAGGCCAGCGCAAAACTAAATGGAACTGTATTTCCAAGCGAGAATATACCTTTCGAACCTTCCCTCGTTCTTCCTCCCCCTACACGCGGCAAGTGTCACACTAGACGTTGAATTCGCGGTAGGTACGAGATACGAAACGTAACGTGACCGGACGATAAAGCGAATCCAGCATCGTTTCGTGGAATATTTAAACGTGGCCTGAAACAATGCTACTTGCGAAATAAAGAAAAATCGACAAACGGACGGAAATAGCGCGCAACAGGGGTGGCCGTGGCGAATTTTCGTTCCGTCAAAAATAAAGTCCAAATGGCGCGAAATAAAGGCCGGAAATGGGCGGCTCGCGTGCAGCTGCAAATGGATCTGCATTAATTAAATTAATGGTCAGTCGTAGCCGGGTAGGCAATGGCGGGTCATTGGTACCACGGTCGTACCCATAGACCCGCACAAAATGGTACGGCACTGAAGGGGTGAGAGGTTGGGAGCCATATTATCGACCTTCGTTACGTTGATTTTTCTACGAAACGCACGGAAATTGCTGAAACAAAGGGCGAGAGGGTCGACTTTTCAATTTTCCTGTTCGTCAAACAGAAACGTTTCTTAAATATTTTATGTACGCTGTAAACTCAAACAGGTGGTAGGAACTTTGTCAGTTCTGTCCCCCTGAATGGTGGAACGTAAAGATGGCACCCCAAGAAGCTAAGCTAAGACGACAAGGAGGTCTTGTATTTCACCGTCTTCGTGAAAGATCGTAAATTCTAAATGTGTTACATCACGATGTATGAATCTAACCGTGGAATTTTATATATCTATTGTAGTTTGCAATATTCGAAATGGCACGAAGTGTAAATTTCTACTTCCTTTTGCGTGGATCTAATTGTGGACTGTAACTGTATTCAAGTCACAGAGATCCAGTTCTAACAATTCTAGGGCATTTAAAAATACTCTGTACCCGATACTCTTGGTAGCACACGAGGTGAAGATCGACTTTTTTCTTTTAGAAGACGAAAATTTTTAAAGACAAAAATTTATCACACAGGTATTCTTTCATGATTAGAGTAAGTAGAAAGAGCAATTAATGAACAGACACGGTAACCCAGCTCTGTTCAATAACACGAGTTCAAGATGATCATTCGATTTTGATTTTAATATCGAATGACCATCTACTATAGATCGCTGACGTCACCTTAACATCCCTTAATCTACTACGCATTAAAAAAATATAAAAATATGACCTTGAAGCTGTAGGGAATATGTGCGGATGGATATGTGTGTGTGTGTGTGTGTGTGTGTGAAACAAGAGTCTTCAAAAACCATCCAGCCACCAAATAACGCTTACTGGTAATCTTATGGTCCTTTCCGTGCCGTACAACATTTGAGAACAAAGTTTTTTCATATTTTTAACCCTTTAACACCCACTGTGACGTTTATGTCACATCTAGAAAATTCTATTACCAGGGGTTTTGTTATGAAAATACAAATGAGTAATCGCAAGAAATAATTTTCCCCCGAAAGAGGTGTTTGGGAGTTGAAGGATTAAAAATAAATTTTGTTTAAAAGTACAAAAAAGGTTGGTCTAATATCGATATTTTCGACTTCAAAATAGCAAGAAGCAACATATGTATATATTGCTCTTGTAATTTAGAAGGGTTCAAAATAACAGAGGTATTCTAGGTAGATTAAAATTACTGGTCCTACGATATTAATTCTAAATCTATCGAGAATTAAAGGACGAAGGATCCAGACCAACGGTCCTCGTACGGGGTAAACGCGAAAAAGAGGACTCACGGAAATGGGATACCGATTGCTGATTTTCAGCACGTACGACAGCAAATTTCCGGCGGTGGTTCCCCGAGAGGTTTGTCGGAGGGGGTATTTGCAAAAGCACGCTTAGCAAGAAACGCGCTGCGCGCGGCATAGAACGGTGATAAGGGGCAAGAGCCCGAGCGAACGTTAAGTTTAGAAACAAGTGCGATCGTAAAAGTTGCAAAGTTGAAGCCACCGCCCGGCCGACGAAGCGAAAACCCCGGGCGAAACAGGGCACTAGATATGAATCATGAAAGAAGCATAAAGATAATTGTATGCTAATAGGCGAAGCGTATGCGCCACGTCGCCTCCGAAACGGCTCAGCATCCACCGTTATTACCTACATACGTAGCTGCGTTATAGTCACGTATACACTGCGCACGTACGCTGTTCTCCTATCCGTCGTAAAGTTTCCGTGATACGACGTTGACACGATCTAATTCCGTATGATCAACTCTACCGTGAGCACCTAAAGAGGGGGGAAATGGATAACCTTCTACTATATACCTCATCTTTCTTTTATAACGTCTTGAGGTTCGCCGTTCCATCTTTACGCACTCTTGCGCTCGCCTTCAGCTTTACCTCCTGGCTGGTGTTCTGTGCTCTTTCTGTTCACCGACCAACCAGCCTTAAGCGCGATACTGTAATAATTTTGTTATTCGGCACGTTCAAGAAATATGAGATTTCGATTCGTATTCACTTGAGAACCAGAGACGGGCCACTGTTTCATGGTGAAAGTCTGTGACGATCATCATCCAACGGTCCTGTTCAGAAGTTTAACACATTTTGTGACATGGTGGTCATCAGAGATGGAAAAATTAATTTTGTAGATCGTAGTTTCTCAATTGTTTTTAGCTCGCCACCGGTATACTATCACTTATTGTCCAAATTTTTCGATCGTAGTTCTGTGTGTAATCTTTCAATCGTATACAGTTGGATTGAAAATAAAGAAAACAAACTTACTAGTATATCCCCCCACCCCCCGCCCCTCCACAGATTTACTCGACGCCTATGTTGGTAGCACTAACCATAACTAGACTGCGAATTTGATGCATTTATAGAATATCCGATTGTCTGAAATTCAATGCAGTAAAAACTCTCACGAAGTTTATTTAAATCTTCTTTTGTATTTCGAACATATTAGAACCCTTAACAGAGTGAAGAAATTTTTCTTTGCCTCCAGTTTCGAGAAATTAGTCCGTAAAATTCTATATTTACATAAACATCCACAGCCTATTCATAACCACGCGCCCACAATAGATTCACAATTAGAACTTCAAAATCTACTTAATTTGGTAACAATAAATTTATCCTGGTTCAGTCTGAATGGTGGATCACATTTATGCAAACCAAATGCAACTTCCCATGATATGTAAAATAAAAAGGAATTAGAAATTCAACGAACTGCCCTGTATTAATAAGAATACGATTTATACAACAAGATCAACAAGCAACTCCCAGGTTCACTATAAACAATATTTTACGAGAAAAAAAAACATAAGGATTTGGAGCTACTAATTTCGTTTATTCGAACAATTAATTTCACGAACGAATGGGGAGAAATTCAAGGGAAACGAAAATTTACATCGTGAAAAGTACCACTTAGATTTTTAAACTGACTGCTCTCGACGCCTGAATAAGCTTAAATGACGGGAGTTTATTGCTCCGAACAAAACATTTAGATATCCGCGAGAGCAACGGAATTTGCGATCCCCTCGTGAATCGGAAAAAGGCTGGATCCAGGCGTTCGAAAGGAACTCGTGAAAATGCGTGACACTGGCAGCGAATGCGGTGGGTGGTCTTTCACGAGGTCGTGAATTGAGAGCCGCGTGGGGATGGGCGACCAAGAAGAATCTCCTTGACCGTGTCGCCGACTTTTAGAGTCGATCGTCCCCAAGAGCTTTTACGGGTCTTGCCGGGAGGATACCGCCCCGCGATGTGTAAACCATGAGTCCGTCCGCGTGGGCCTTTGAAAACTCTCCTTTTCTTCCGGAAGCGAAGCCAAGGGGATAGAAAATGGAGTAGGCGGGTACGGCCTTGAAAATCGTAGCTCTTTCAAGATGGGAAAATACCGCTGGACAACCCTCAATAGACCTCACTTTCGATACTCAAAATGTGTATAATTTATAGTCGAAATAAAATCAATTAGTCAGGTACTCTAGCTAATTATCTGTTTTGAATGGAGAAATATTACTTTACTATAAAAATTGGAGTGTCTACGTTTAATCGAACTAAAAATAGCGAAACACTTTGTTTGAAGAGAAACTGTTTTAACCGCGGTAGCGTAATTTTGCTACTAACCTACAGGGTGAATTTCTCGCTGGAGGAGTCGAGAGGCAAGCCGTCAGTTCTGTCATTCAAGTGCCGCGACCATAAACAGATCATCGGTAGGTTACTCCTGCTGAGCGGTCTACGCGTGTCTGTGGATATCTGTGAGACAGAATGAGAACACTCGCCGAATGTTCCTGCATCCACTTGGAAAAAGTGTATAATTTCCCTGTATAAAACCCTGTATAACTTCCTCCATGAAGAAGTCGAGAGTGGAGGGAAGGGGAAACAAATATACTCTAATCTAAAGAGAAAAGATAACTATTTATCTAGAAAATAAATTTACCAATCTCTGCCTGCAATATGTGTCCGCATGTCATTTCTAATGATCACAATACAGTCTTTCTGACATTTTAATCCACAGTGTCAGATGGTGTTGAGCTTCACCCAAAGCCTCTAATGCTTCATTATCAAGTAAACAAGAAAAATACTTATGAAATTACCTGATACTTCTACACACTACTTAATAAAATAATTATTCGTTTCCAAGACACGTGAATCTTCGCCCTAATATTGCCGATACCTATAACGTTTACAATTAATAGATCCATCCACGGTCGTTCCTTTGTACACAGGCGCAAAACGTGTAAAGGTTAGAAGCCAACTGATCGAATTTTATGGAGCCTGTTACGAACCGATTTAGCAGAGCAAAATGACTGGGTCCTCCTTTGAAGGCATCTTCGAAATACCAAAGTGAGAATCGCACGGACAATTAAAGATGAACAATGCAGCGCGGAGCATCCTTGGTCCCCCGACGAAACTATGCTTAAGCCGAAGCCTGGTCATCCGTGTAGCCGTCTCTCCATTCAGTCGCGGTCGAAAGTCCTTCGAGTTCCACGCAGGGAACTTAAGTTTCCCCATGGTCGTAATTTCGGCGTCTCTACCCGTTGGTTGGAACACTAGAAGAGACATTCGACTCGTCCATAATAAAAGTGTCAGCGGAAACCGTCGCTTTGTCCCTCAAAGCGTGGCCGCCAACGTCACGTGCAACCAATAGCCGAGGCTTTACATGGTCGAGCGAACGATGGAGACCACTTTAATTTACGAAACTTGCTCGACATGCACGTCCAGCCGTTCAACGTTGATTTACTAACGTACCAGGTGGTGGTGGGGGGGTACTAAGCGGGCCGATTCGACAGGAAAACCGAACAGACATCGAGCGGTCGCGCGCGTGAGCTACGTACAAAGGATACTAGGGGTCCCTCTGATCGGAAACTGTCAATATTTGTCCGTGTCCGGTAATCGAGTAACCGAGCGATGAACCGTAACATCATCAATTATCTCTTACATACCCCTCCGCTCGAGCCTGATGTAAAATTTTGTCTGTTTCCAATCACCAACGAAACCGTCCAGCGCGACTAGGCTCACCGTCATCCCCTTCGAAACGCTCTACCATTGTCTCTCTTTCTACTTACCTAGAAAGAGAGGGAAACAGATAGATGGAGAGAGAATTGCCCCGGCCAGATTTGAGTAAACCGATGGAAATTGTCTCTGGACCGGCCCGAGAACAATAATGACCCAGTCGAAATTCCGCTCCGGTTGGAAATTGCTCGAGCGGAATGTCGAGAACTGGTGCTCCTCCATCGTTGAATCGATACTCCGGGCCCCCGTATGATGCGAGCCGTTGGGTTGGCCCTCGACGTGTGGAAACGCGGCTCGCTGACTCGCGCGGAATATCCTCCGGCGGGAATTGCTGGACGATCTGGGAGGCGGAGGGATATTTTGTAGCGCGCACAATTTCAAATGATACGAGTATCGTCGAACCACCTGGGACAACGTTTCCTGACAGTTCGGAACGGGGATTTTCTTATTTCACGCGGATCCGACCGTCGGGTCCAACGAGTTTGGACCACACATTCGAAGTACACTGCCGACTAAAAGTGTGGGACCAGAGCTCGTGATCGATGGAACAGTGACTCATTATTCTATTATGATATAATCAAAGTCACGGAGTCAGTATATAGCACGTTTAGTAATTATAAATGTTCAAAATGATGTCCATCAACTTCGATACATTTCTGCACTAATCCCTCTATCGTAATTATTTTATTATTTAAATCTACTTACTCTCGTATATTTGCGGCCCGAGCTCTTTTTTGTTATTTTCAGACGGGTGAAGTCAGTTATTATCTTGAACTTGTATTTTTGTTTCTTTATATAATAAGGAATAATAACTGAACTATATAACATATAATAATATAAGTACTAAACGTTTACGAAATAATAAATAATATATTAAAACGGGAATAATCAAAAATAGAGTGGGGACAGTACAAAAAGGCCTGTAACTTGAATCGGATTCGACCCGGACCTTACCATTCGAGGGTTAATTAATTATCAAACCTGGTCCCATACTTTTGGCCAGTAATGTACGTTCCCGACCACGGATTGTTCTTTGATATTAGTAATCGTGGAATTGCTTCGAGAACTCATACATGGAGTACAGCAGTCTCGTATTTATTTATATTTAATTTTAGTGATGTTAAAAGTAGACGTGCTGCTGTGGCTACCTGCCGGATTCGTTAGACGTTACAAAAGGATGCACTAATACGTTACACGCGACTTCCGGTATGTATGTTCATTTCCCTCCTTTTTTTCTGATTTCGTACATTAAATCACATTTAATTCGCTAAAAAACATCTAATAATTATAACTATTCGTGTGTTGTCTTTGTTTCCAGCGACCACGGGGGCAACTTCAAGATTCTAACACTCTAGTACGACCGAAGAAAACTGCGCAAGCTTTACACGAGACTTGAGTGGGAGGTGTGATTGTTATAACTAAAAGATACTTGAATTCTTTTCGGTATATATATCACATTCGACGTGACAACTGAACACTGGCCCACGAAGCTTCAAGCGTTGTTTTGGTTGCATATAGCCACATCAAAAAAACATATACACATCATCGTGGGAATACTATACACTGTCGTAGATTCTCTCACGGAACTGTTTATTCGGTCAGGCTGGGAGTATGGGGTAGAACGCGAAATCTTTGGAAAAAAAAATCGCCTAAATCAGTTTAATTGCTTGCCGCAGCTACGCATCTCTTTCACTAAAGCAACTTCTGTGGGAACGATCGGCAGCGTGTATTCGAGTGTACCTTTTATATTCGGTATGGAAAAAGTGTGTTGGACAAACAGAGACGTTTGTACCTTCGCTGGTCCGCTCGTTACCTTGGTGTGTGTGTGTACGTCTGTGTTTGATCGTTTTTAAGTGTATTGCACGTCTGATTGCGATTCCTCTGTACATGTTTGCCAGGCTATGTATCGAAAATTTGAACGATAGACCCGTACAAACAGTTTGTTCCTTTCGTCGTGGACACGTTCTCTTGATAAAATAGCCAGGCGAATTCCGTTTGAAGTGACTTTATGCGATGTAAAGTGAATTTATGTGACTTGATTCTCTCTCTCTCTCACTCTCTCTGTGCACACACACATATATATACATACACACACGTGTTTCACTCGTGGCGTTCACTTGCTCCCGTCTATATAAACTCCTCTTTTGGCGTTCACCACTACCCAGCTAAGGAAACCGTTTTCGATTGAAAAAAAATATACATATAGAATCTCTTGTTACCGGCTGTTCCGAATCGTTCCATCCAAGTTTTACGTCGTTATTTAGTTAAAGAGATCGAAGCTGACGCGGAATATTAGCTATAATTTCGGTATAGACTGTGGTGGCGGGGGCACCGTTAGATTGTGGAACTCGTCGAACGATTTTTTCGCCGCATTCTGAAGATCGTCCATGCCCCGTTTCGTGATGCTCGTGATATCGTCGATCTGACGACGTGTTTGATTGAGCAGATCGTCTGTCGACTTCACGGCCGAGGTCGCGATATCTTTCACTTCCGACTGGAGCCTCTCGATCACCCATTCCATCGCTTGTCGTCCCTGAAAGGCAATTCAGTGCAGAAAACACCTTATTACTCCGTGGACTTTTTCTTTCGCGACCTGGGGATGTCCCGACTTCAGGGTTAATTCGTAAGGTTTCGTTTCGGAAACCGACACTTTCACTGATTCACTAATCTTGCAGTCTTCCAGATTCAATTCAAACATCCACTTGATTTCTACCTAACTATCCCACACGTAAGCTCACTTACACTCGATTCATAGTATATTTTGGACATTCACTCTCAGATTCAATGTTTCAAGCATGTAAACTCGATACATAAAATTCGAATATCATGCATATCAACACATTCAGTTGAAAGTTATTTGTCGAAGAGGCAGTAAGATCGTTCCGATTGTCACAGAGCTGGGCAAAAAAGCAATCTGACGAACCGTTCATTTGTATCATTAATTATTAATCACGAATTGATTCCACCGTCGATTATGACTATACTGCGGATCTATATGCAAAATAATATTTTATACAGTGATTTAGAAAAACAGAATTAAAAGTAAAGACTTCTTTCTCCTGTTAGGAGGTTTACTGCGTTTAAAATATAATGTGAAATATATTAAACTTGACGAAAGTTTCGTCTCCTATTGCATTTCACATACCTACTCCTTTAAACTATAAATGCATAACATCCGCAGTCTAATTATGACTGACTGTGTTGTGGAATAAATGTAATAATTATGGAATAAATTTCATTCAATCAGAATAAGGCGACACAATTTTTACAAAATATATAAGATTCACATATTTCCCTTTATAAATCGAATGATTAAAAATTACTTCTTTATACATTATATAAACGATTTATCACCAATTACTTTTACAACAATCACCACTTATTGCTAAGCTCTGCTCTGAACAATCCCTGTCAGGACACTGAAAGTACCAAAGGTAGGAAGAATCGAATAAACGACTTACCTTTTTCGCATTTTGCTCGATCGTCATCGTGAGCAATCTCTCCATCTGGTCAATTAGGGGAACCCCCGAGATCGAAATTATTGCCTGTTGTGTCAACAGTGTCTTCTGCGGGTCCTTAGGGTCCGGTTTGTATCTGACCTCTTCGCCAACAGAGACATGCTTGCCCAGGCTCACCTGAAACCAGAGAAAACAATACTTGAACCAGTCAGAACAATTTCAAGAAATTGTTGTCATTAGACCAGCCGGCGGTCTCTCATTTCGAGTTACGTGTGTTCCCCTTGTATCGACCGTGTTGTGCAACGGCACGGCGCCTCGGAGGTTAGCAACCTTCAGATAGATGGTTAGCCCCCATTATCGAGATAAAACGTTTCCACGAAAGTAACGTCAAGCCTTGAATAATCGATGCAACGAAATATACTCGTGGCAGAGACGTGCGCTTCGAAAGCGGTCCTCGTAACATAGCTAAATCGTTGCTTGCTGATCGCTTCACTAGCATTGTCGGGCCTCGTTATTTCAGCCATCGATTGCGAAATAAAACTTGTTTTGCAACTAGTCAAAAAGAAAAAGAAACGCGAGTTCCTTGTTTCATTCTCCTCCCCGTCGGAACGGTTGAAAATAATTCGCCGATTTCCTTTCATGAATTCTGACCTAATATAAATAAATACCATATAATAAATGAGTGGATTCATCTACTAACTATTCAATAAAAACTAGCTCTTGATGCAGGGTCCATGGAATTGAGTTGCGTAGACAGCTTACCGTTGTCTGACCATTAACCACATATTCCCCTGATTCGAATTCCACGCGTCTCATTTAATCTATTGCTTGAATTATTATTCTACCACCAGTGTCCAGAATTAACCCTCGAATAGCAAGATTCGGGTTGTGTCCAACCAAAGTTATGGATCCTCTTATGCTGTCCCCACTCTATTTTTTATTATTCCGGTTTTAAAATACTTTTTATTGTTTAGTAAACGGTTCATACTTATATTATCATTTGTTATATAACACAATTATTATTTCTTATTATGTAAATAAGCAAAAATACAAATTTAAGATAAAAACATTCTTTGCTCGTATAAAAATAATAAAAAGGATCTCAGGTCAGATCTAACCGCACCTTATCATTATGACCTCAAAACCCTCCTTACCAATCAAGGTATCAAAATACAGATTGTACTAATACAAACACTATAAAATACAATTTAATTCAGTGAGACTCTGGTAAATAGATTTAATTAACACTAGAAGTACCAAAGTAATAAAAATGACTGATGAACAGACCGTTATATTGATGATTAACATGTTACAATAATACATTTCCTCAGACCTTTCACAACTTTCTTTGCAATGCAAAAATGAAAAACTCAGTTAATTTATAAATTTGAATATTTTAAAAAGCTTGTTATATTTATCAATCCGATAGAAGCAGATATACGTTTATCGTCGATAGTTCTAGGGTTAACCCTCGAGCTTGATAATGTTTGAATCCATTTTAACCCACCAATTATAAGTATAAAAGTAATACAGTGAGCTACCAAAACCAACATATTCCTAAGAAATTCATTCCAAAGCACATCTAAAGGCAGACAATCAAGGGTTTACTTGACCCCTGATACTACCACCTACTCGACCATCGAAAACAAGTAAATTAGCTCTCACACAAGCCTTTGATTGCCAAGTGTCGAACGACAAACTGTACAATTAACTGAACCACCGCGTAGAAGGGTTGAGCAGGGCCCAAAGACGAGAGGGCGACAAATGGAATGCAACGATCTACTATGGTCCACGTGTCTCGGGGCGTGTACCAGTTTTATCGAACCTGATGAAGCGGTCGTGGGTACCGAGATAATGACGATGACGTGTTCACCGTTCCGAAAATTGCATCATTATGAGCCGTTGCGGCCGTGGACTCATTCGCCGCGCGTAGCGTGAAGCACTGCCGCCGGCCCGCGGAGCTGGAACAATTGAATAGCGCGCGGGAAGGGGAGGGGGAGGAGGAGGAGGAGGAGGAGGCAATACGTTTCACGGGGGAATTAACGCCCGCGGCACATTGTGGATCCCACCCTGGGCCGAGATAGAGAGACGCGGGGTCCTCTCTATACTCTCCGCCATATTGGCAATCAGTGAAGTCGACTGTGTTACATCCGCGACTAACCCGCCCTCGCGTTCCGTCCGCCCCCTCGCCCCTGCATCATTCTCACCCACAAATTCGCGATCTTGCAACCCCACCACGTACAATTGGAGAAGCGAGGGAAAAAATTTACGGCTCGCATCGAGTGGCGTTTCATCAATTACGCGGACCGCGGATTAGAGAAAATGGTTTAATTCGTCAGGGCCAGATCACCCATCAGGGGACGCCCCCTGTTCAACCCTGTGTGTCGAATATAGTTCTTTGTCCCACGGTATTGACCGTGGCAGTGTCATTCACTCTGCAAGGAACGTTTGTATCCGTTTGTTTCAATCCGTTTTCAATTCGTTCGAAAGCGTTTTCGACAACCGCATGATATTACCGGGGGTATTTTGTTAATTTATTAGACGTCGTTTACAGGTGAGCGTGACGGGTTCGAAGTTGGTGGTCGAAGGTTTCACGCGGGATAAGGTGTGTATGTAACTTTTAGGTCCCGACGCAGGGAGGACGACGTTAGAAGCAATGTCACCGTGAAAACTATGAGGCGAGTAAACACGGTTCTTTTCAGTGGAAGTAATTAGCACTTTGCGTCCCTGTTCGCGCCATTATCGTTCAAGCGCGTCGGGGGGATACGCTGGATCAGGGAGGTGGGAGCCCAGGTGGATATTCAGAAGACACTAGGCGTGGGGATTTGAGGAGTGGGAAAAAGACAGGTGGGGGTTGTAGGGCTATAATTGGCCAGACGAACGGTCTCATTGTAATTTTCATAACGAGTAAATGTGGTGACGAAACCCCGTGGCTCACTTGAACGTTATTCTAGTCCATGTCGAAGTGTACCCAGTGTTACTCCCTTCGATGTAAAAAGAACTTAAAAACACGACCACGCTAAGGAAAATTTTGTTTCAAATCACCCCAGGAATCGCCCCTTTCAAGAACATTTTTGGTACACCGTGTATTGTAACTCAACAGACAAATTATTTATTAGCAGTTGTACAACGTAATTATATTGGGTTGGTAAGAAAGTAATTTCGGTTTTGTAGTGTGAAATAAAACTCATTTTTTTTATACAAAGAATAAACTTTAATCAATTATATATTTTCCATTTTGTTCAATGACCTATTGCCAT
>NW_015373937.1:2094751-2102144 GCF_001272555.1 Dufourea novaeangliae
TTGGTCATTATCAACTTCAGTTGGTCGACCAGAACGTTGGTCATCTTTGAGTGAAAAATCTCCAGAACGGAATTTTTTAAATCAATTCTGACACGTGCGATCTGTTATGCAATCAACACCATAAACTTCACATATCTCTTTGTGGGCCTCAGCAGCTTTCTTTCCTTTACGAAAATAAAAGAGTAAAATATGCCGAAAATGTTCGTTTTTGCACTCCATGTTAAAATTGACCCTGAACTAACAGCTACAAACAAAAATTTGCACAACTTGCTTCTTAAGTAACCTAAATGTGACTGATATCAAATGTCAAAAGGAAAAAACCATAACGCAGACAAGAGTCCTTTAAAACACTTACAACGCTATCTATGTGTCACAACCGAAATTACTTTCTTGCCAACCCAATATAACAGATTCAAGACACATCCGCTCTCCAAGATTCTCTATCAGAGACTGACTTGTTAGATTGTATTAAACAAACTCCTCTTGGCAACCCTCTCGAGTGAACCATTTTTAGATAGATCGATCATAAGAGTCGTTTTACTATAATGCTGGCCGACTTTTCATGAAGTCGTAACAATGTTTATAATATATTTCATTTTCTTAACACATTCTTTCCCTCTATACATCGTAAGTATTATTAATTTATAATAATAATGCATGATAATAGTAAGCATAATTAGACAATATTCTCCATAAAAAAAAAACAGGTTTAAAGTATATCTATTTCCCGTATGGCCGTTCGAGAGGATTAAACTTTCACAAAATCGTACAACAAAGTAAATAATAAATGGTTAGGACCGAAAAGAATCAATCATTTGTTAAGTTCACTACCGCGAGAGAAACTCGAAAACCGAGGACGCGTTTCCCCGTCGAAACCGTCCAAAGAAGTTAGTCCGCGGGAAAAATCACATCCTCCGGTGATTCTTTCGGCGACGTAATCGTCGTTGTCGTCTCGGAGAACAAACAAGAACGGTGGGAAATAAAAGGAATAGGGGGAATAAAAGGAATAGGGAACGGCGGGATGGAACAGGGGATAAAAGCTTGGCGCGCGATTTAATCGTATCAAGAGGACGATCGATCCACCTGGCCCCTGCGACGTCAACGACGAAGTAATTAATTTTCACTCTTTTTTCGGGCACGGACCAGAGCACGAGGAACCCATGGTTGGTCGAGCCCGTGTCCCATCGACGCCGTCGCGATCCCGGTGCATCGGTTAATTGAAATTTTTCTCGTCAGCCGCGCGTCGAAACCGATGTTTGCCAATCCCTCGGTCTACTGCAGCAAGCGACGCGGCAGTTTGCTTTTCATTTACCGCGGCGTTGCGGCTCCACCACCGCGTTTAGTAGCGCAGTTAGGACCGAAAGTCGTTAACTAAAATCTGAACCGCCCTTGTGAAGGGTGAAGAATCGCGGCTCTGGGATTCGATCGTTAGAAACTTGGCCGTAATTTTGGTGACGATGAATCCTCCTCTCGTCTACGTTGACCGTTTTAATCATCAATCTTGTTTCGCCGTCGTACCGGGACACTGACTCAGTCTATTTCGAGGGATTCTTTTTATTCATTTGACATTTTTTATTCGGTCATTTATATCAAGACGGAAAATATGGTAGATCCTCCCGATCTATTTCGCGGGGAATACGTCCCGTGTTATAGAAGGCAGTAGTATCTGCATATGTACTTATGTATATGGATCATGTATGCTTATAGAAACAGATATTTGTATATTTATAAAAGAGTAAAAATGCTTCGGTGGCTGAGAAGAAACTTAACTAAGTGGATGCACCGATAAATGAACACATACCAGTGAAGAGACATACATATAGGTATAGAAAAACAATTATATTATTAAAATAAGCAAATGATTAAGTATTGATTTTATTCAATTCCTTATTTTATATTCAAAGAATTTTCGCACAACTGATTAGAAATGTCCATTTACTTAATATTGTTCACCCACTGGTAAAATCTGTATTATGTCTTTTTAATTTATTTAATTACATTCTTCCAATTAACCCTTTCCACTCGGAATTTCTAATTTTCCATACATTTTGTCCCTTCAGAGGGGACAGTCGAGTCCAAAGGGTTAATAATAAATTGAAATGTACACATTATAAAAAGGTATAGACTCTTCATGTGCCAAATATTTATTAATATTATTATCATTTAAAATTCACCTTTAATAGTTAACAAAACCCCTTAGGTGTTCATTCATTGGTGCGTTCACCCTAGATTACATGAATCAGAAGTTCATCGCTAGCAAGCCAGAACAATACGAATTCGTATTACACGAACCCGTGTAATATGGGGGTCAACTGTACCATATCATCTTAACAAAACTCTCATATATAGGAACCCCGTATAACAAAATTAATTTCGTACGAAAGATTAAGGTACATAAATCTTAAAGGAAACCAAGTATCCAACATGCCACGTGTCTACACCATACTCTCAGCATAGACTCCAGAAAGAATCAGGAAAACCTCTTGGCCTAGCCCGCTGCTAATGGCGTTGCTGGTATAGGATGGGTAAACTATCGCGCAAACACGGAGCACCGTGGCGTGTTCTCCAATCAAGAATTCTCGTGATTCCGTTTCATCCTTCGCCGACATAACGAGGAGAGTGCCCGAAAGGGTAGAGACTACGCTACCCCGTGAAGGGTCGTTGTGCTCTGGGCTAAAGAGCCTTCTTCTGTGTGCACTCGCGAGTAATTAGCATCGCCGCATAATTGAGAGGACTTTACCGATCTGATTGGGTTTGGTTGATGGAAGGGTGGCATTGTTCGGGGGCCCTGGCCTCCGGCGCCATTCGACGCCTGGAGAGGGTGCCACCACCGGAAGCCTCAAATCTACCCCACGACGTTACGTCGGAAGCTGGATCGACCTCGAATGGAGTACGGCCCTCGGGCTTTCTCTCGCTCGCGTTGGTAATCGGCGATTTCAGCGGATTTCGGGGGAGGATTGGTGAATCGTGTGCTGACAAATCCGTATTAGATCGTGTAAACGAGGGCGGTGGTCTCTCTCTCTCTTCCAGTCATCTGCTCTACTGCTGAATGGATACGCGCGCGGTTTCCTTGGCGCGTTCGATTCAATTACTTGTTTCCACGTCTATGTACATTTCTGAGCAAACAGTGGCCCGGAATCGATACGCCCCCGACGTTCGACTCGATCCATGTACGAGATATTTGAGAACGATTGATTCGCATGGATCAGAGATAACGCGAGCCATTCAGTTTGTAGGTACACTCGGCCAACTTACGATCTCTTCACAGTACTTCTTCCCCATCCAATGGTATGTACCATGCACTTTTGGTTACAAAATATGGGGAACAAATGTCTTTCCAAGGGTTCTTCAATAAACTCTAAAAATCCGTGAACGTGTCATAAATCATTATTATCGCTAAACAACCCCCTTTAGTTATCGGATCACGAAATATTCCCCACGTTGCGTGACAACACATTTCACACGACGGATCAAGAGGTCCAAAAGTATAAAGACTCGAACAACGGCTGTTACAAACCCCCACTCCCCGAAGTTACCATTTTTCATTAAGCTGTACCCGTCCGCCGACTCCATATTTCAATCGGTTCAAAAATTGCTGGCGCTGACCGCAGAGCACGATGGAACACCGAACCACCACCCCTCTCCATGGTATAAAAATGGCCGGTAAACGACGTGTGGTGGTGCAAGTAGAATCCGCGAACTACAGAACACCAGCCCCATACCACGTTCATCCGGCCCCGTGCAATTTGTTGTTTTTATGATTTACAGGGACTACCGTACAATAATTCAGTCGCGCGGCACATCCAGTTAGCCAGGTTTGCGCCCGCCCAAACGCGACCCTCTCGAGTTCTCCATCAGCGAAGTCCACAGGGAGTCCCTCGGAACACGACCAGGATACATCACCGATACACGCGTCCGTTATTAATTCTCCGTCCGATGGCAGCAGCCATCCCTCCGGCCCTAAATCCCCCTCTATGCCATCGTACCCCCTCGATCTCCGTCGTGGTCTCGGGTTTTCGCGCCTGCACGCACGGAAATTCGTGCCAGGACGGAAAGGAGGGATTGTTACAGAGAATACACGGCTCGTCGCCCAGTAAAATATCGTTCCGGTTTCCTTCGTGCGAGGGAACGTATTGCGGCGAGGCGAACCGGAAACCCCCGTTTCCACGTTACAGAGCGGCTCTTCGGGGTCTTGATTGATCTATCGGCGTGTAGCTTTCGACGATTTCGAAGAACCCTGGGACACGGGGTTTTTTTCATTTAACGTCGAACCTCTTTGATCTGGTTTTTTTTCCAGGCGAAATATAGAGCGTAAGGAGCGAGACTTTTTGCCTTTGTAACGGCTGATTATGGCTAACGCTGGAGATTGGCGACGGTCCAGGAAGTGTATGCAGAGCTAATGAAGACGATGTGAATTGTTTCTGCTGTTGTTGAAGCAATGAACACGTGACTGAACATGAGACATATTGTTTGAGGAATCTTTAGTTATTAGAACCGGATGCACCAATGTTCAGTCAATTATTATATCTTTGTTGTAATTGGGGACACGTCTAATTAGAATCATGCTGCAATCAGTGACGTAATTCATGGTGCAAAAATATATCGAAGTTGTTTTTATTCAAACCCTCTGTGGAATATTTAATTATCAAGGGCTTACATACAAATGTCCCACTACGAATGGTTCAACTCTTACCTGCAGACTCGGAGATGATTCTAAATTTTTATTGCCCTGTCACAACCTAGTGGAGAATTCTGAGGACTTCTACCTTCAATTGACAGTAACGGTTTCCATAACGGTGACAAAAAACAACATCCACTTGATTATTAAAAAAAAAAGTAGTCGATTGTCGGATTATTCACCTCGGAGGCGAATAGCCTCTAGTCTAGGGTTAAGAAAGCTACAGGAAAACGATAGATCGTAGAACTAAAAAAAAATATAAAAATTCTGGCCAACAGAATCTGGACAACAAAAAGTTGCTCCACAAATATAAAAATTTCATTCTTTTTCCTGAAATGCAAACGAGACCCTATCACACCTAGTACATCCACGTTACGCAACTAATTAAATAAAAACCCTGTATAGCACCCCACCATTTCTGTTTTCCCGAAGTCATCTATTTCCAGTTCGTGCATTTTTTTTCCCCCACTGCCCGGTAACATCAACGGGACATAAATCCTAATGGACCAGCCTGGCCGGTGTATCGATCGCGGAATACTCACCCCCTCCCCCCTCCCCAAATATATCATCGAGCACCGAGAGTTTGACAGGCGTTACAGTGAAATTTTAAATAATAACGCGATTAACTTAACGCGATCGAGCGTCGCCTGTGTAGCCCGGCGTTGCAATATGTCCGTTTGATAATTCGATAATATCCATCCACCTGGACGACCACATCACCCCACCCCCAATACGACCATTTCCATCGTTTTTTATTCTCGTGTGTATTCGCTGAAACCCAATTCTCGGAAACGTGGAGGGCATTGTTTTAGATTAACCGAGACTGATTGTACGTCATACCGTTGTTCACAACCTGAAAATCATGAAAACTCGACGGGGAAAGTCATCGAAACCTCGTGGTGTCGACTACAGTAAATTCTCCATGAGCGTTCGAAGGCTCCTCGATTAAATATTTCATAAACTAATAACCACGTACCACTGAAACAAATACCGTTGGCTTCAGAATTTCAAGCTCTATCGTTGTGCTAAACCTCGCTAAAAAGTGAGCGTTTGGACACCTAGAAACCTCGCCTTGTCAGTACCAAGGTGCCTTGGAGCACTTACCAAGAATTTACCGTACAACGATTCCGTTTAACACGTTCCTGAATGGGAATTTTAACGTGTACCATCGGTGGTACATATGTCACGGAACGTCTTAATGTTGAGCTGTAGTTTAAAACAAGACCAACAGCCTCTATTAACAAAAGACACACATTTTCGGTAATTTATGACTCGAAGAACGATATAAAGATTGTCTGGCTACGTACTACCTTTTTCACTGTGGCACGGAACGTGTTAACCACCGTGACGATGAAGCGTACATTAAGGTGTGTCTTCAAAAAGCCCTGTTAACACTTAACTAACAGTTTAAACCCGTATTAAATCTTCTGAGGGTAGGGGATAGGTGTCTAAAACGATCCCTCGGGGTAAAATGATTCCTGGCTGCCCTGTGGTTATTAGTGGTGATATATTGTAATGTTGTTCTACAATAGTTCTCCCCGCACGTTACTAGTCGTTGCTCGAAGTGCCATGTGAATATCAGTGCTCTGTGTGTTGTCCATAAGAAAAACTTAAAATTACTGCAATTTATCTAAGATAAGGTCTCTTTCAATGTTGTGCAACTTTTGTCATAAACGGTTTAATGTGACAGCTGCTTCTTGCGCGGATTTAACCACAATTCAATAATAAGTTAATTAATTTTTCGTTATCACATGTAATAAGTTGTTATATTCAACCACTGAATTTGAGTTGGGTATTTGGGGTCATATGATCCCTCTGTAGTGGGATAAAATGATCCCAGTAATCATTTTACCCATATGCTATATTATTGTTTTTTGTTTTAGTTACAACAATGCCCAGTCAGTATGAAAGAAAAACAACGCGTCAAAGTTGTTTTTATTTAAATAAAATGTAATAAATGAAATGCTTTTTAATGTTCGTCGTATTTACTACCAGTAGGTATAAAATGATCCCCGGGGATCATTTTATAGACATACATTACAAAATGATCTTTAAGTATGCCTTCAAAGAAATGTGAATAAAAAATACAATTGATCAGGTAGCTAAATTTTATTTAAGCCGATGATAAGATAGATAGAGTAACTTACAAAAACTACTTTACTTTTATTTAAATAATGAACATTTGTATTTTTTATATAAATTACATCTTAAAGGGGTCGTTTTAGACACGTTTCCCCTACTACAGTCAATCACCGCCGCCTTACAGTTAATCGTGAATAACACGCGATCAAAACACATGAAACAAAAAATATTTCATAAACTATTTGTATCCTACAGTGGAGACACACCTTTATGTAGACACTTTGATCGTGGATTGACGCCAATATGGCACGTAATCGGTTAATGATTAATAACACTAGCAAGAAAAGGACCCCAACTATCCGATTTTAACGAGGTTTTGTGAGTCGATAGTATAGAATAAAATTAAAAATTTATTGTATACTAAAAATTTCATGTATACAATAAATATAAAATTTATTTACAAATAAAAATTTTTTTTACGACGATTTGTCCCCGAGATGATCGAATTTCAAAATCTACTGGATAGAACGTGGCTAACTGGCGTCTGTTCATCACACTCCCTTTCTACTTATCGTCAGCCACAAAAGTACGCACACTCGATGAAATTTCCAAATGATTTTTCTCGAAAACAGA